>NW_026020129.1:3860596-3939453 GCF_900185275.1 Solanum verrucosum | reverse complement strand
CTTCTTCACTCTCAAGAACCCTAACTCTTTCTCTTTCAAAATGGGACAAAAAATGATCCAAAGATCATACTAATACAACAATATGAGCTCAAAATAAATGATTTGTGAAAGGACCAAAATGCCCTTAAATTTCCGGACGGATTTCCCTTCCAATTGCCCAACTTCTACAGGGCATAACTCCCTCATACGAACTCGGAATCGAGCAAACTCAGTGGTGTTGAAAAGGTTATTCCACGAGCTTCGCAACCATAACTGGAACTACTCCTAACTCATCCCGAGCTAGGAGTTACGACTACTCAAAGTTGGCCAAAAACTCACTTTCTCCCATACTTGGCCAATTTTCCAGATTCTAAATTTTTCCAAAAAAAATAAAATGACTATTTCCAAATTTCAAGATCCTTCTAAGCCACTTCAAATTGTCGGATGTTACATGGTACATCTTCAGAGGGAACTTTGATGTGTGAACCTGGTCCTTATTATTCATTGGAAGTTATTGAAAATTGAAAGGACCTGGTTCTCAGTTACTCAGCTTGAGATTCCTTTGATCTGGGAGAATAGGATGATTCAGACATACTCATGAAGGCCTTGGATATGAAGAATTTGAGAAAAATCAGCCAAAGCATGGTTTTGTCGAAACAAGTTGATGCATTATCATGATTTCCTTTAATAATCTTATGCTTGAATGATTATACAATGAATATCTGCTAACTCAGTCTCGTACTGTAACATGTACACACTTCAGGCACATCTCAACAATGTTTAGAAGGTCTGTGAATATTATGTCTACTCTTTTGCTAACAAAATTAAGTAAGTCATTGAGGAACACACGAAAGGGGAACCTGGTTTCTCTGTAATACTCAGGTATGTACCATCCTTTTTCAAAGCATAAATTTCCTGAGTTTGTGTCAAACAAAAGTACTAGTGAACCTGGCCGATCATCAAAATCCAACTCATTTAAAAATCACCAAGAACCCTCTCTTTGACAATAAGCATCATTCAATCCCAAACCGCTCTAATGATGAAAACCTTAGTCTTGAAGCCACTCATTCTTTAATTCAAGGGGAACCTTGCTTAACCTCTCATAGCTGAACCAGGTTTCTTTAATTCAAGGGGAACCTTGCTTAACCTCTTATATCTGAACCAGGTTTCTTTAATTCAAGGGGAACCTTGCTTAACCTCTCATATCTGAACCAGGTTCACAAATTCCAAACTGATATTCCATCCATTCCAAATGTATAACCAGTTTATCTCTCAGGGGGAACAATTCTCATAGGAATAAACTATTATCAGTGCTTGCCTTTATTATTGATAAACACATCTCTATTGCACCAAAATGTGATGAATCTCTTATTTATAGTGGGTACTCCTCCGAAATGTTATCAAGAAAAAGGCTATCCAAAAAAAGGGCCATGGAGGAGTGAAAATGCTATGGAGCAGAATTTAAAAAAAATATATGAAAAGTTAAAAAAAGAAACAGAAAAAAAAGCTCCATATATCATTTGTTATTGGTCCTAATGCTTGAGAATACTCACCTGGTCTTCTTGAATCTGATTATGCTTAATTGATGATGGACCTCATGTTGATCTTGATGAAATTTCACATTCTAAGAAAACTGATCAGAATGAAAGAGCTGGTGCACAATGAGCATACTGGGTTTTTTTTATTAAATGGCAGTAAATATTCTTTTCCTCCTCACTTTAGTAATTGTTGTCCCAATCTTTATCCTCAATTTTTCTTTCAGACTCTCTGACTCTTTGATGTGCTTATGTTTGTCTCATACTCATGATATCATATGCTTTTGATTTAGGGGTCTAAGGGCTTAAACTGATACATATTTGTTTATTTTGTTTCTCATTGAAGATCTTGATGATATGTGAGTTTAAGATGGCTAATATCCTTAGATTAACTTACAAGATCTTGGCCATGAGTTAAAATGATATTGCACTCATTGAATGTTAATCGAGTTCTTTGGTTATTGGTTTTCAATGATGCCAAAAGGGGGAAGTTATATGATGTGGGTTAGGGACATATTATGCATAGTTTGTCATCATCAAAAATGGGGAAATTGTTGGGGAATGAGAGAACATGAATTTAGTAGTTTTGATGATTGACAAAGAGTCTTGATGTGTGAAAAAGCATTGTTTATCATCATCAAAAAGGGGGGGAAATGTTGGGAAGTAGGAGAACATATAAAGTAGTTTTGATGATTGATAAAGTGAACATGGTTCACTACTTTGTTGTCTTATGTGTACTCTATCAGGTGAACCAGGTTCTCAGACGTGACTGCAGACGACCTGTACAATTATGAGAGATTGAGGCAAATAAGAAAAGTGCAGAAATAAAGAAGGAAAAGAAGGAAACAAATATGGAAAGAAATAAAGAAGTAGCAATTCAAGTCAAATAAAGAAAGAAATAAAGAAGTAACAATTCAAGTCAAATAAGGAAAGAAGTAAATATAGACAAGTTCAAGAAGGAAAGGATTTGTAATTCCTTTCCTTGTAGAAGTTGATGAAGGCGAATCAAACTCTATAAAAGGATCAAGAAATTGAAGGAAAAAATTGTCTTTGCATAAACACAAATCGAGAGAATTTTCTAGCAAAGCCAGAATGATAGCTATTGCATATTCACGAAATTTATCATCTTGAGAGCAATAGTTATTGGAGAAAAAACACAGGGCTTCGTCACAGCAACGTAAGGACCAGGTTCACGAGTTCTGTTCCACTCTGAACTATTGAATGTTGAAGTCTGATCAATTAAAGTCTAGGGTTATTAGTCTTTGTTGATTTGTTCTAGGTTTATTAATGAGTTGTAATAATTCCTAGATTGTGTAACAAGAAGTGGGTTTGACTTCTTGGGGAGTAGATTCTTGAGAGAATTGTAACAAGAAGTGGGTTTGACTACTTCTTGGAGAGTAGAGTCTTGAGAGAATTGTAACAAGAAGTGGGTTTGACTTCTTGGAGAGTAGAGTCTTGAGAGAAATGTAACAAGAAGTGGTTTTGATTTCTTGGGGGTAGAGTTAAGAGAGAGTTGTGAGAGAATTGTAACAATAAGCGAGTTTGACTTCTTGGAGAGTTGAGTGTTCGATTATAGTTAATCGTTGGAGAGTTAACCGGGTTATTCTAAATGGGGTCGGGTCATTGGGTTAAAATAGGGAATAGGTTTTTTGAAAAAAAATTAGGGTCAATTTGGGTCAATTTTGGGGATTCCGTCTAATGAGGGGTAAATTTGGTGAAATTAGTAACGGGAGGGGTAAAATTAACTTCATTTTAACGGCGAGGGTAAAGTCAAACAAGAAACCAAAGTTGATAGGTATTTTTGACCCTTTACCCTTTTTTTTTATATGGGGTATTACAATATGTTAGATGTTTAACAAAATTATGTGAACACCAAATTGAGGACATCACAATCAAGTTTGAGTGCATCACTAGTCAGATTCCACTCTGAAACCATGTCCAACACAAACCAATGCCATTTGGCGTAAGAAAGTCTCAAGAATTTGATAATACATTTAGACATTGCAATTTATGATCTTTACAACATATAAACAAAACTTAGGATCGCTTTGGCTAGCAATGCAAATGCACTGTGTCTCCTCTCCAAATGCCATGAGAAGCATTGATAAGCCAGTTAGGAGTAGCTTGTATTTATCAATCTTCAAATTACTTGTGTTTGCTAATTGATTATGTGTACATGAATAAACTAGTAAAAAAATTAAGCTTTAATTGATTGTCTACAAAACACCAAAAAGATGTAGATTTGGTGTGCATTGTGTTTTTTCGGCATGTCAAAACAATGACCAGTACTATTATTATTACGCCTCAATCAAGAGTTATAGAGCATCTCAAAAATCAAGACACAACGTGATAGTGTCAAATCTTACACTGCAGCATATAGCTTGTTGTTTTAATCTTGGTCTAAGCTTTGCCTCTAAGGCAATAGTTATAAGCATCTCATAAATCAACATCTCTTGCCCATAGGGTATAACTTATTTTTCGGAAGTCTTTGGGCTAAGTCTTACCTCTAAGATAAAAGTTATAAAATATCTGATAAATCAAGACACAATGTGGCGGGCAGCTGTGGGCAATCAATAAGGGTGATAAAAGACATGAAATGAGAAAAGACAGCTAGCAGTACTGCAGAAAGTTGTGTCTAATGGTTATGTGAAAGATTTTGACAAAGAAAAGTTTTTGTGGTGGGCAACAATATTGAAATACATGACCCCATGGCCATGCGCAGTAGTTTCCCTCAAATGCACCAACGCATGATACAAAAATGTGTATTATGTCACATAGAACACATATGTCTGTTGGGTTTTATGCCTTTTTCCCTTCCTATGTAGATAAATAAAATTCTAAGATTTTGTGTCTTCCTTCCTTTCCTTTGTGGATAAAATTAGCCCAAATTTGTCTAGCCTTATAAGCCCAATATTATGGTGCATATGTAAGATGTTGCTTCCCACAATACACGCAAGTATACGTGGTCGCACAAGTTGTATAAATTCTTTAAGAACCGAGTTTTCGTTCCCAAGGGACTTATGATTAACTTATATTCACTTAATTCTACAACTAAACGTAATAAGTAACCTTTTAGAAGAGTTGATGATTTATTTAAGTAACTACTATTAATTATGCACTAAATGATAGTAACTGATTGTGAACGACTTTGTTAATATGTTTCAAGCAAGTTTAAAAGCAATTCCAGGGCTGCATCATATAACGAATATCATGCATCATATCATTGGCTTAGAATTAATTTCGATTGTCAAATTACTGGTTTATAGGGTTAATAGTATGGTCTAGGTGGTCCGCCTCTCGCCGCCTACCCTAGCTAGCTATATAACTACATCGTTGAGCGGGGATAAATAAACTAACTGACGAGCATTTATATATCATCCTATTTCATAACCAAGCAATGTGTTTGTCTGGCGTCACTCCTGAACACTAACCACCTCAATTTAATGGGTGGACCGAGCTTTCTATATTCTCTGGTCTATCTAACCTCTCCTCTCTCGATTTGAGATTAGACACTAGATTTATTTTATGGTGCGCAAGCATAAAATAGTAAAACAAGAATATAAAAGTAATTTGAATTGACAACAGAAGATTAATTCATAAAGCCTCAAATATTCAACATTCAATTCGCAGCTACAGCCCCAGAATTAGGGCGTTTAGCTACTCATGCTAATAGAAATCAATAAAAGATAATCATTCATACAAAATTTGGAAAATAGAAGAGTTAAGGATTACAAACTTGAATTTTTGCTCTTGCACACTAAACAAAGATCCAACCCTAATAATGTGGCCCAAGGGATCTATTTATAAGTTTAGGAAAAGTTGGGAACCAATCCGACTCAAATTAGAACTCTTATTTAAAATTTTAAAGCTAAAAAAATCAGAAAAGGGATGGCGTGTCGAGCCACCATCGCGCCTAGCTAGAAGAATTTTCCGAAGTTTTGGGGCTGGCGCGGTGCGCCTAGCAGTGTGCCCCAAAACTGCCTCTGAGGTTTCAGCCTTGGTGCGTCCCGTCTAGCAGCGCGCCATCAACTTCTCTGAAGTTCCACCAGTGGCACGCCATGCCAACTAGTGCACCAACCACTGGTGGTTTGTACCTTAGTCATTTTCTTGCGCAACCTTGATCCATCTTCCATCTTTCCCATATACATTCCGTCAATAGTACCTAAAACACCTAATCATGTGTGTAAGTTTTGGGGCTGGCGCGGTGCGCCTAGCCCCAAAACTGCCTCTGAGGTTTCAGCCTTGGTGCGTCCCATCTAGTAGCGCGCCATCAACTTCTCTGAAGTTCCACCAGTGGTACGCCCGCCAACCAGTGCACCAACCACTGGTGGTTTATACCTTAGTCATTTTCTTGCGCAACCTTGATCCATCTTCCATCTTTCCCATATACATTCCGTCAATAGTACCTAAAACACCTAATCATGTGTGTAAGAATGCAATTATCACAAGTTTAACCAAAAAATCAAGCTAATAACTCAAGATCGTCATCAAACATCATCACTTCATGGGTCAATTTCGACTACTTAGGCATATAAATATGCCTAAGATCACCACCCCACACTTAGACTTTTGTTTGTCCTCAAACAATCTTTAAACTATCGACTCTTTTCCATAACACTTGGCATTATCAACTCACTTCAAAACCAACCAAACATAGTTAATCATGATCTTGTAGTTTATATTGGATGCAACAATTCACAACACATACACCAAGTACAACACACGCTCAAAGAATGACTCTTTTATTATTTTTCCGAGCTAATGCAAACTCATACCAATACATCAATTAGATATTCCTACACATGCCATGAATGCCCTCACTTATTTATCTTTAGTAAAGCCTTTCACTCAAGTAATTTCAAGATCATCAACAAGGCCTATTTTCAAAATAATTAGCTCACTCTCGCAAACAACGATCCTACTTTCGTCAACATACCATAAGCTTGCCCATAGTGTATTTGAACTTTCGCGTTACACTTCCCAAGGAATCAAGAGGACTTTCATTTGGTTGTAATGTCGGCTTAAGGTAAGGGAGGGAATATTTGGGAATTATTTTAGTGACTACACCTCCCTAATGTACATGTTATCATTTCGCCAACAACATCTTTCATAACCTTTTCTTTTCTCCTAGTACACAATTTATGACTACTTACCCTCTTTTGTTGCTCCATACTCGCCTTTTTATTTCTTTTTCATTAATTCTCCTTTTTTTGTTTTTTTTTTCAAATGCTTTTGCACTAGCCACCCAAACTCTAGATTTCACATCCGAGTAAGGTGCACAATATCCTTAATAGGATCAGGGCCAATGTTTCGAGCACACTTCTAACTTAGCCACCCCCAATTTTTAGTCGAGGTTCACTTTGTCACTACGGACCAGGGCCAAACTAGAATTTTTCTATCCCCACACAATGTAACAATTCACCCTTAGTATATCCACCAATATTTTCCAAGTGCATTAGGGATTCTCATAGGATCAAAAGACGTGGTATCAAACAATGGGTTTCGGCTTATCATGTGGTTTATCAAATAATAAGGCTAAAGGCTCAATAGGGCTTCACAAGGGATAGTTTCATTGGTAGGCATACAAGTAGAGTCAAGAATTGGCTATTCAAAGAATGCCTCAATCACATTCCCTAAGTCGCACAAGCTACTAATTCAATACACACAAGGCAAGTTCTATATGTCAAGTTAAGAAAGGACCAATCAACATTCTCACCGCACATGGCATTATGGCACATATAAAGATATATCAACTAACATGCTCATACAAGTTGCATTACGATATTTCTACACAGTAAGCCCATTTTTCTTTTACTTTTAGTCATACTTTAAGGACATATGCTAAGTACAAGGTCAACAAGTTATTGCATTCTCCCAAATATAACTACCTGTGAAGTTTGGCTAACTTATTCGGACATAGCTTCAAACGACCAAGTTGGTTTTCATCCTACTCCTCTACGTGACTAATTTTCCCTTAAGACAATCGTCATCCATCCATCATTGGGAAATGTCACTCCTAAGACGACCCTATGACTCAATAAAGCAATAAACTACTCCTATACGGTTCAAAGGGACAGTCCTTAGTAAAAGTACCGAAAACAAATGCTGAGGAACCCAAAAGAAAAATAAATTAAACTAAAACTAAAATCTAGACTTGACAAAGTAAGTAAACAACTATATACATAGAGAGTAATACCCACCCCACACTTAAAGATAAGCATTGTCCCTAGTGCACAAAATAAAACAAAGTAAAAGGGTAGGAATACTCAATCGGGCCTCTAGGCCTCGTCGTTGCATCCGTCGAACACCATTAAGGCATTCGCCTCATCCACTTCAACATCATCATCATCATCACCATTTATCTCATCATTAGCAGTAGCCTCGTCATCATCCAAAGGCTCCATAAAAGCTGGTCCATACTAGCACAGAAAAGTTGCATTATCAATCAAAAGATAGTGATCCGCCAAGGTCTCCATCTCATCGTCAGTAATCAGACGCCCTCCAATCCGAAGCTGCAACTCCGCCATACCGAACATACGGGCCATGATGATGTCATCACAACCTTGCCTGTCAGGCGCATATAGGACAAGTCCATGGGATGTGTCTAATGCCTTTGTGCGCGTCACATCTACCAACTTACCCGTCAGATTTGGGTGTCGGTCAACAATCATGTCCACTATCTCTTCCTCAATCCCCTGTCCCCTCAAAAAAGGGTTATCAAATCCCCATAACAGAATCTCCACCTCAGATTATTCCTAAACTTTATCATATTTTGCCGGATGATGGCTCCCACATTAATTGGCATGCCCTTCATCAACATATATACTAGCACCACCCTGTCCCTAGTCACATCCGTAAGATGTTTTTCCAAAAGCAACACACTACATACTATTTTTAACCATACCCTCACTACCTGCTTAAAATTAGCGAAATGAAGGGTAATATGTCACCCCGTGTCTCTACTTCTTTCCCACCTAGCATTGGAATCCACCCCACACAACGTATGAAGGATATCCCTATAAGAAGGTCTATCATTCAAGCCATTAAACACCTCGGGATCACAATTGGGAATCCCCAAAAAATCATTCAGAATTTGGGCATTAAATTTGACATTTTCCCCCTTAACTAGCACAGTTTTATATTTGGTTTCCGTAAGCCAGTTGGTATAAAATTCGCGCACTAAAGTCAAATTGCAATCCCACGGGTTGTCATAAATAAACCGCAAACCCAACTCATTCACAATACGATAGATATCAGGAAATAGCGACTGTAACCGTACCTCATTCACATACTCATCGCCCATATACTTGTCCTCTTTTTGACACTCAAACCACTCCCAACCATACCTCTCCACCGTATTCTTGCAGAATTTTTGCACTGGTTCCCTACCACTCGAAGACCCGGCAGCTTCGCCTTTGCGACTCCGCTTTGACCCCACCACAGACTTTACTTTAGGAGCCATCACCACCTAATAAGAAAAGAGAGAAAAAATAGAGAAAAAGAGGAACAAACACAAAGCAAAAAGAAAAATTACTTAGAAAAATAAAAAAAATGGGGTGGGGGGTCGGCTGGCAGTGGAGTGGTGGTGAGAAAAGGGATGAAGTAGAGAAAGAAATAAAAAGAGAAAGGTTAAGATGGGAGGTTAATAGTGGGAAGAATGTGGGAGGAAAAGGGAGTGGGAAAGTGGAGAATGTATAGTTATTAGTGGGGAGATGGAAGGTTGGTAAAGTTAATGGTGGATTTTAATGGAGGAAAGTGGAGATTTAAGGGAGAAGAATGTGGGAGGAAGAAGAAGAGTTGGGGGAGGATTTGAGAGGAATGTGGGAGGACATCAGTTGAAAGTTAGAAGGGAATGGGGGAAAAATTAGATTTAGGGATTTTATGGGGTGGGTCGGGTGAATTCCGGATCGAAACCCGGACTAAAAAAATCTGGGTGTTGGGGCGATGAGGGGGCGCGTGCTGTGCAGTGCGCCTAAGAAACACCTCGGAAGTGCAGGCCTTGGCGCGGCGCGCCACTCAGTGCGCCTGGGAACCTAGTCTGTCGTACAAGGCAAGGCAAGGCGCGCCTGCCAGTGTGCCTGGCTTCAAAATATTTCTATTTTGTTTTCACTATCACAATCTAATTTACAAATAAATGAAAAATCCTACTAGCTAAACTAACCTCTATTTTAAAAATTTAACTAAACTACTAGCAAGAATTTCAAAATAATTCTAAAGCGAACTACTTATCTATTACATATTATTCATGGGTTGCCTCCCATGTAGCGCTTGATTTAACGTCGCGGCACGACGCAGCTTGGATCATTCACCATTTAGCTCAAGAGCCTCCCAATCATGATCTAAATTCTCACCAAAATAGTGTTTCACTCTTTGTCCATTGACCAAGAATGTCAAACCACTCTTACCTTTTAGTTCAACCGCCCCATGTTATGTCATTCTGATCACTTTAAAAGGACCACTCCACTTTGACCTCAGTTTTTTGGGGAATAACCTTATTCTAGAGTTAAAGAGCAATACCTTATCCCCCGGGTTAAAAGTACGATCCACTGTGTGCTTAGCATGCCACCTCTTTGTCTTTTCTTTGTATAGCTTGGCATTCTCGTACACATGGAGCCTAAAATCCTCAAGTTCATGCAGTTGATTCAATCTCTTTTTACCGGCTAGATCGAGGTCCAAGTATAACTTCTTAATAGCCCAATATGCTTGATGCTCTAGTTCCGCCGGAAGGTGACATGCTTTTCCAAACACAATGTGATAGGGAGAAGTCCCTATAGGTGTCTTGTATGCAGTCCTATACGCCCATAACGTGTCATCTAATTTTTTGGACCAATCTTTCCTTAGCGCTTTTCTACAAGATTTGCTTCACCTCTCTATTCGACACCTCCACTTGGCCACTCGTTTGAGGATGGTAAGCTGTAGCAACCTTATGACGAATACCATACTTAGCAAGAAGGTTTTTAACAAGATAGTTAATAAAATGCTTACCTCCATCACTTATAACTGCCCTTGGAGTGCCAAAGCGAGTGAAGATGTGCTTCTTGATGAACTTGATCACCACCCTCGAGTCATTGGAAGGAAGGGTGACCGCCTCAACCATTTGCTCACATAATCGACCACCACAAGAATGTATTGGTTTCCACTATATGGAAGGAAGGGACCCATGAAGTCAATACCCCACACATCAAAGATTTTCACCTCCAAAATGTTACCTAGTGGCATCTCGTGTCTTTCGAAATAATACCCAACTTTTGACACTTATCACAACCCTTCACAAAAGCAATAGAATCTTTAAATAGTGAGGGCCAAAAGAAACCGGATTGTAGTACCTTATGAGAAGTGCACTCTCCTCTGTGGTGACCTCCATACTGGCTAGCATGACAACTTTCAAGCACTTTGTGAACCTCCGTCTCCGGAATGCACCTTCTCACTACCCGGTCTACATCTTGCTTGAACAAGAATGGTTCATCCCAAATATAGAACTTGGCAACATGGTTGAGCTTTTTTCGTTTGTTGGGTGGTAGCACCCGAAGGATAATCACCACTTACTATCAAATTCACTATGCCTACATACCATGGCACTTGGGAGATATCCAATGCCATCAATTGTTTCTCTGGAAACTCTTCCCGGATTCGCTCACCTTCATTCACATGTGAAAAATCCTCCAACCTAGATAAGTGATCTGCTATTTGATTCTCAGTACCTTTCCTATCTTTGATATCAAGGTTAAATTCTTGGAGAAGCAATATCCACTGAATCAGCCTTAGTTTAGCATCCTTCTTGTTAAATAGGTACCTAATAGCTGCATGATCAGTAAAAACAATCACTTTAATACCTACCAGATACGATCTAAACTTGTCAAAGGCGAATACTAGGGCTAGCATCTCCTTCTCAGTCACTGTGTAATTCACTTGAGTAGAGTCAAGGGTCTTACTTGCATAACAGATCGAGTGGAACAATTTATTCTTTCTTTGTCCCAACACTGCACCCATTGCTACATCACTTGCATCATACATGAGTTCAAATTCTCCTTCCCAATCAGGAGCAATTAAGATGGCGGCCTTAATTAAGTTCCTCTTCAGCATCTCAAAAGTTTTTCAAGCACATCTCATTGAAGTCAAACTTCACCTCTTTCTCTAGAAGGCTGCACATAGGTCTTGCTATCTTGGAAAAATCTTTGATGAATTGCCTATAAAAACCTGTATGACCAAGAAAACTACGCACACCTTTTACAGAAATAGGAGAGGGCAATTTTTCAATAACCTCTACTTTAGCCTTGTAAACCTCCAACACAGATTTAGACACCTTCTGCCCCAACACTATCCCATCGTTTACTAAAAAATGACACTTCTCCCAGTTTAAAACTAAGTTAGTGTCTTCACATCTAGAAAGTACTTTATCAAGATTCCGAAGACATACCTCAAAAGACTTCCCAAAGACGAAGAAGTCATCCATGAACACTTCTACAAAGTCTTCCACCATATCATGAAAAATGGCCATCATACACCTTTGAAAAGTCATCGATGCATTGCAAAGTACGAATGACATGCATTTGAAAGCATATGTACCATATGGACAAGTAAACGTGGTCTTTTCCAGATCCTCGGGTGCAATTATGATCTGGTTGTAAACTGAATAGTCATCTAAGAAACAATAGTACTCCTGCCCTACTAACCTATCAAGCATTTGATCAATAAAGGGAACGGGGTAGTGATTTTTCTGGGTAGCATCATTAAGTTTCCGGTAATCCATACAAATTTGCCACCCTGCCACTGTTCTAGTAGGAATTAACTCATTCTTTTCATTCCTTAACACAGTCATACCTCCCTTCTTGGGAACACATTGCACCGGACTTACCCACTTACTATCAGAGATTGGATAAATAATTCCAGCATCTAACCACTTTATCACCTCCTTTCTTACAACTGCTTTCATTAAAGGATTTACACTACAAAAAAAACAGCATTTAGCGACTGACGAAATCCGTCGCTAATCTATGATTTTTCGTCGCTAAGCCGGATTTGCGACGGATTTGCGAAGGATTGTTGGTTGTTGCTATTTTGCTCGCTAGTAATCTCTTAGCGACGAAAAATGAGTTCCGTCGCAAGTTTAGCGACGTATTAGAGACGAATGATATTCGTCGCCATTTGTTAGTGACGGACTGATCCGTCATTATACTTATATAGTTCGTTGCTAATTTCATAATTAATTTCGTCATTTCAAATAAATTCGCGACAAAACTTATGTCACTAATTCGTCACAAAATATTCTGTTATTTGAGCCAGCATATTTGCCACTAAAATGTTTCATTGCTAATCTATCGCCAATATTTTTTTATAGCAACAACCAAATCGTCATTAAATTTGCTGCTAACAATTTTCTTGTAAAATAAATTAAATAACAATTACTAAATACCTCTAAAATAACAAACATTCATATAAAATAATATTTAGAGGGTTCAAAATCTATAGATAGCAAAATCTAAATCACATACTTTTGGTGGAAAACATCAAAAGCAATCTGTCAACTATTCTCAAGAGAACCTACATTCATCAACTATTGTTAGCGCACAATTTATACTTTTCAAAAAGACAGACAACATAAAAATAGAAGACTAATCAATGAGAGTAAGCGCTTGATGTACCCGCTCCTTCATAACCGGAAGAAAATGATTAGTAAGGACAGAAATCATTTGCTTTACAAACACATCCATATTTCTTGTCGATGTTGATTGAGAAACTAAAGGTTCTACAAATGACGAGGCACAAAGATTCTGCCCGTAGTAAGTTCTTGCTTCAGATTCAAGACCGTATATTCTTCGCTCTTTTCTCCCCCGGCAGCTTGATAGTATGCTTCACATTGATCAATATTAGATTGAGAGGTTGTTTGTTTCCGTAATATTTCTTCATATTTTTCCTATAATAAATTAAGATAAAGAGAAAACATTAAAGATTAGGAATAAAATTATAATGGAAGGAATTGGCCTAGAAGGACATTTTACAGTACCAAATCCTCCACTTATCAGAGTAGTGTTAGACAAATTGGCTATACTTAAACTTCCTATATGGCTTACAGAAGTTGATATCAGCAAGAATCTTGATAAAGAAATTCAGATCAGGGTACTTCATCTACAATAACAATAAAATCGGTTCAAAAGTCTTTTTTACTTTCTTAAACTACATGTCAAATCAAAACCAGACAAACACATTGATACAGAGGAAGTATTATTAATGATCTGATGATAATAGTTTTTTGTGAATATGATGACAGGCTAAATATGTAGAGATGGTTTTGAGAGAGGGATTTTCACATCCAGGTGTAAATGGAATCATGCTTTGGACAGGATTACATTCTAATGGATGTTACCAAATGTATTTAACATATACCAATTTTCATAACCTTCCTGCTGGGGACATAGTTGATAATTTGCTGAAAGAATGGCAAACTGGTGTGGTGCAAGGTGAAACTGATGAACATGGTTCATTTAGCTTTTCTGATTTTTTTAGGTGAGTACAAAATCAATGTCAAATTTGGAAAACATAACAGCTAATTCAACATTCTCACTATGCAGAGGAGATGACACCAAGCACTTAAAGGAAATTACAACAAGAGAAAAAGCGAGATTCATAGATAAAAAAGAACATTAATTTATAGAAAGTGATGCCTTACAATCTGGAGGAATTTATCAGCTTTACTAGACAAAAGGCAAAAACACCACCCCCCATTACAGCTACAACAGATGATTTATGCATTCACTATTCTACAACATTATGAAACTCAGGCAGCTACTCATGACATTGCCCAGCTTCATGGGTTCCACTACCACACACCTCACACCAACGGGCTGCTTGTTGTACCATGTTTATCGGAGCTTGATTTAGAGCCAACTATTTAAACTATAGGTTCAAGTTATGTTGCATTGCATCTATCTTGGCATTTATAGTCATAGCTTGATCCACATCTAATATCCCTGCAACTTTGTGGGTTGTGGTTCTACACATTTCACCCCCATACCCTTAGTTCCCTTCAGACAGTTTATCTAGTAAGTCGAAGAGCTCTTCACGTGTTATAGCCAAAGCATGTCCACCTGTTGCACTATTAAGAATACCTTTTGCATTATAATCTAGACCCTCAAAGAAAGCGTGAGCTAGTACCTCATTTGCTTGCATGTGGTGCGGGCATGCATTCAACATTTGTTTAAAACGCACCCATGTTTGGTACATATCCTCACCTTGCTTTTGAACAAAATTTATTATCTCACCCCTCAACTTGGCGGTTTTCTTGGAAGGGTAGAATTGAGTAAGGAATTTCCTTGCTAGACCATCCCAAAAAGTGATGGAATTTGGTGGTTCAGAATCTAACCAACGCCTTGCAACTCCTAACAGCGAATATGGGAAAAAATTTAGCCTTACATAATCCGATGAGACTCCTATTGGGGTTTATGTATTGGTAATCTCTATGAAGTTCCTAAGATGGCTTTGAGGATCCTCAAGGGAGAGACCAGTAAATTGCCCATTAGTATGGAGAATATGCACCATGCTCTGCTTAAGTTCAAATCTACCCCCCGGTGGAGGTTTTCTAATATTCGATGCTAGGTTTGAGGTGAGTGGGACTGCCACATCACGAACTGGTCTTGCAGGTATAACAGGTGGTATTCCTTGATTATTCAGATTCTCTGGGTTATTGTGATTCTCCGAGATATTCAAATTTTCTGAGTTATTCATATTGTCTTGATTTTCATCATCGACGTGACCCAGCGGACCTAATCCCAACTCTCCTTGCCGTGCCATCTTCCTGCACTGGCGTAAAACTCTTTCAGGTTCGTTGTAAGGTTCTACAAGATAGCCTTTTCTGAGCCAGACCTGAAACTCCAATGCCTGCAAGAAACAAGCTAAGATCAAGTAATTAATAACTGAAGAAACTAATTGTAGACTTAAGAAGATTGAATATAAATCAATTTCTAAGTCCCCGGCAGCGACGCCAAAAACTTGTTGCTTCCCACAATACACGCAAGTATACGTGGTCGCACAAATAGTATAGATTCTTTAAGAACCGAGTTTTCGTTCCCAAGGGACTTATGATTAACTTATATTCACTCAATTCTACAACTAAACGTAATAAGTAACCTTTTTGAAGAGTTGATGATTTATTTAAGTAACTACTACTAATTATGCACTAAATGACAGTAACCGATTGTGAACGACTTTGTTAATATGTTTCAAGCAAGTTTAAAAGTAATTCCAGGGCTGCAACATATAACAAATATCATGCATCATATCATTGGCTTAGAATTAATTTCAATTGTCAAATTACTGTTTATAGGGTTAATAGTGTGGTCTGGGTGGTCCGCCTCTCGCCGCCTACCCCAGCTAGCTATCTAACTACATCGTTGAGCGGGGATAGATAAACTAACTGGCGAGCATTTATATATTATCCTATTTCATAACCAAGCAAGGTGTTCATCTGGGCGTCACTCCTGAACACTAATCACCTCAATTTAATGGGTGGACTGAGCTCTCTATATTCTCTGGTCTATCTAATCTCTCCTCTCCTGATTTGAGATTAGACACTAGATTTATTTTATGGTGCTCAAGCATAAAATAGTAAAACAAGAAAATAAAAGTAATTTGAATTGACAATCGAAGATTAATTCATAAAGCCTCAAATATTCAACATTCAATTCGTAGCTACAACCCCAGAACTAGGGCATTTAGCTACTCATGCTAATAGAAATCAATAAAAAATAATCGTTCATACAAAATTTGGAAAATAGAAGAGTTAAGGATTACAAACTTGAATTTTTGCTCTTGCACACTAAACAAAGATCCAACCCTAAAAATGTGGCCCAAGGGATGTATTTATAAGTTTAGGAAAAGTTGGGAACGAATCCTACTCAAATTAGAACTCCTATTTAAAATTTTAAAGCTAAAAAAATCAGAAAAGGGATAGCGTGTCGAGCCACCATCTCGCCTAGCTAGAAGAATTTTCTGAAGTTTTGGGGTTGGCGCGGCGCGCCTAGTAGTGCGCCCCAAAACTGCCTCTGAGGTTTCAGCCTTGGCGCATCGCGCCTAGCAGCGCGCCATCAACACCTCTCTGAAGTTACACCAGTGGCGCGCCGCGCCTACCAGTGCGCCAACCACTGGTGGTTTGTGCCTTAGTCATTTTCTTGTGCAACCTTGATCCATCTTCCATCTTCCATCTTTCCCATCTACATTCCGTCAATAGTACCTGAAACACCTAATTATGTGTGTAAGCATGCAATTATCACAAGTTTAACCAAAAAATCAAGCTAATAACTCAAGATCGTCATCAAACATCATCACTTCATGGGTCAATTTCGACTACTTAGGCATATAAATATGACTAAGATCATAGGACTTTCTTTTAGGTCTTATTTGTGAATATATCACAAGAGTTTTGAGAGCAGCCATTATAGAGGGAAAAGTGAGAAAGTGCAGATTTTCGCACCAACCCTAGAAGCAAATTTCAAATCGTGATTCCCTCTTCGTTTCTTGTCCGATTGAGCTGATTTTTGGACATCCTGTTCTTTTCAACTTAATCTTTGATTGAGAACTGAGAGATGGTGATTTGTAGTCCTGTAGCTCCAGATTTTAGCTCGTGAAAGTAGCTGCGATTTGGGTATTTTAGCTCCTTTTGTTTCTCTAGTTTTTGGTGCTATCTTGTAGTTGTGTTGCTCATTGTTTGGCACTTTGTGGTGTACATTTTGGAGAACACTTTTGTGATCTTGTTGATTATAGTGGAGCTGTCACGCCCCGAGCCTACACCCTGGGCGGGACCGGCACCCGGAGACCATTTCTGGCCCCAAGCGAACCCTTGGCCTGACTTTCTTAACTCGGCGGAAACCTAACTCACCCGAATAACTCAATGCAATGCAATATTACAAAACAACTCAACTGATAAAATATGGCCATAAGGCAACTCGAATCTCAAAATAGAATATTTACATATATATATAGATGAGAGACTCAAAACTAACTGACTGACTGTCTGTCTATGAAGCCTCTAAAATACAGAGATGGATGTTGGGACAGACCCCGCAACATCCTAATAAAACCAAAAACTAAGAACACAAAATAATTGAGTCCTTCGGAATGCAAGGAGGCTCACCACTGACTCTGGAGTGCTCAGCTGGATCAACGACGGGCCGGATGCTGATCCGGGGTACCTGAATCTGCATCATCAAACGATGCAGGCCAACTGGCATCAGTACAAGGAATGTACGAGTATGCGAGCTGGAAAACTAAGCAACAAAGGCTAGAAGGAAATCTGGAAGAAACTGAATAGCTTACCTGGCTCAACTCAACTCAACCTGACTGACTTCTTTCAATATAAGGCAATTTAAAACAAGTGCGATATAAAGAAAAACTGCTTAAAACATGCTATAAACTCTGTGTGTATACAAAGATACAATAAGCCTGAAATGTATGTAGAAATACAATGAACTGATGTATATAAAAATACAATAATCTCTGTGTATGAAAATACAATAACTACTGTGAGAGTTTCTCTAACCGACAACCATCACATAAGAGCTATAGTGATGATACAGCGATCGACCTCATGCTGCCAGAGCATCTTATACCCGGCTAAAGGTATAAGACCTAAACTGCCTAATGGATCCACTAGTCTAATCTGAAAAGGATTCATCTAAAAGTATGATCCTTTTCTACCTATGGTGGCTAACATGGTTCTATGGGGGTTGTGGGTTCTTAGAACGCTCCCCCAATTCGGTGCTCGATACTACTCCCAAAAATGTACCGACTCTTATGTTTTTAAAACATAGTTATTCCTGCTGATATGAGATGATTACTCAAAAACTAGCCCGAAGGCCCTTTTGGAAATCTCAGTTTCCAACCTTATTTAAATGTAAAGACATTTCTTCAAAACTTCTTTGGGAATACATAGTTCCCTAATAACTTTGAGAAACGAACTCAACTTTAAACTCATGACTTAACTTGAAACTGAGACTCTTACTCGACTTGAAACTTGAGACTCTTTCTCGGCTTGAAACTCTATGCTCTTTTTCTTGACTTCTAACTTCACTTGACTTGGAACTATCTTTCCTTGAATCGGAATTATGAATTCAAGGTGTTCGACCACATGTTATGGAGGGATTCTTGAACGCTTAGACGTACTTTGGAGTGTCGGAAACAACTGTAAAACATAGGTATAATACTTTGGAACTTGCTTGAGAAAGTGAGAAAAGGAATGGGGAAACTTGGCTGAGACTTCAGATTTCTGGTGACACAGATGGGACTTACGGACACCATCGACGGACCGTAGATGGACTTACGGTCCGTACTGCAGGTCCGTAGATCGCGTCAGAGATTTTCCCCAGAATTCATTTAAGAAAATGACTAAGTGTTGACCTACGGTCCTGACTTACGGTCCGTAGATCAGGTTATGGACCGTAGGTCGTGCCCGTAGATCGATGCCCCAAAAACCCAACTTCTGTCCCGATTGACGGTTGACCAGTACGGACCGTCAATCGATCTACGGTCCGTAGGTCACGCCCATAGATGGGAATCGACAGTCAAAATTCGCTGAAAATTGATGGTGAATCAACTTCAAATGGTCATAACTCTTAGAATCATAATTCCCTCAACATACAATAGGTTCAACTTAAATACACAACCCAATCATGTCTCACAACGAATAATAACTTCAACAACAATTTCAACAACATCAACAACAACTAACAACTTCAACAACTTCAACAACGAATTCCAATCTTTTCTCAAATCATAGAATAAGCTTGGTGTGTGTGAGGGAAAGGATCAACCCACACGAAAGACTCACATACCTTGATAGGGATCACCCCCGACGAAATTCCACAATGATCTTGTTGATCTCCTCTTTCTTCTCTTCTTCTTCTTCTCCTTCTTCTCTTCTTCACTCTCAAGAACCCTAACTCTTTCTCTTTCAAAATGGGACAAAAAATGATCCAAAGATCATCCTAATACAACAATATGAGCTCAAAATAAATGATTTGTGAAAGGACCAAAATGCCCTTAAATTTCCGGACGGATTTCCCTTCCAATTGCCCAACTTCTACAAGGCATAACTCCCTCATACGAACTCAGAATCGAGCAAACTCGGTGGCGTTGAAAAGTTTATTCCACGAGCTTCGCAACCATAACTGGAAATACTCCTAAATCATCCCGAGCTAGGAGTTACGACTACTCAAAGTTGGCCAAAAACTCACTTTCTCCCATACTTGGCTAATTTTCCAGATTCTAAATTTTTCCAAAAAAAAAAAAAATGACTATTTCCAAATTTCAAGCTCCTTCTAAGCCACTTCAAATTGTCGGATGTTACAGGAGCTTTGGCCTTGTGGTTTTTACTCTTCACACCGAAGAGGTTTTCCACGTTAAATTTGGCATCTCTTGTGTTGATTTATTTTTCTTGCTTGGTTGATTAGTTTGCTGCCCAAACTATTTTATTCTTGCATTATTTTTCCTTCTCTTAGTTCAAATAGAAAAGGAAAGTTTTGACTTGGGTATTATTCCGCTGCTATCCTGTCATGCATATTTATTTTGTGCTTGCCTTTCCCAACAATGTCTACTTGTTTAATTTTATACAAATTTAAGTGTCTTCTTTTATACATCAAAAATTGTGTTATGGTTTTGCCCTGATTTTCTTGCTTTATTTGAAGTTTATTTTTTCTTTAAAGAAAAGACAAAAAAGTATCATAAATGTCTTTACTTTTCCTGAAAAGAAAATATAATATTCTTTCATATTTGAGTTATTCTTTCAAAATAAATGTTTTTTTTTGTCTCCCAACAACAATGTCAAATAAACTCTTACTCGATCTCTCTAGTCCATATTAATTAAGTGAATTGTTGAGATTTGATACACCACTTAACAAAAATATTTAAAGACATAAATTAATGACTACTTTTCACTATTGCCCTTTTGTTTATTCTCAAAATATTCTACTAAAATATGTAAAGTAGTTAAGATCCTCATTAAATGAAAGGGTAAATATGAAAAAAAAGTTTCAATTATTTCCTTGAAATTTGAACAATTTACCTATTTTGAACTACTCTTCCCGTTCATTTTTAGTTGTCATGTTATGCTTTTTGAAAGACAATTTGATTAATTTTCAAAGTAAAATTGCAATTAATTTCTTGCATACATCATAAAATGTTGGTCAAATTCTTGTTTTGAAGTTCTTGGTCTAAGCTTTGCCTCTAACACAATAGTTATGAGCATCTCATAAATCAACTATCTCTTGCCCATAGGGTATAACTTATTTTTGGAAGTCTTTGGGCTAATTAAGTCTTGCCTCTAAGATAGAAGTTATAGAATATCTGATAAATCAAGACACAATGTGGTAGTGTCAAATCTTGTCCATAATGTGTAACTTGTTGTTTTGAAGTTTTTGGTCTAACTCTTGCCTTATAGAAAGAGTTATAGGGCATTTCATAAATCAAAACACAATATGATCATAGTGCCAACTCTTGCCCATAAAATATAACTGTTCTTTGAAAGTCTTTGGACCTCTAAGGCAATAGTTATAGAATATCTGATAAATCACGACACAATATGGTAGTGTCAAGTCTTTCCCATGAGGTGTAACTTACTGTTTGAAACTATTGCATCTAAAATAAGAGTTATAGAGCATCTCATTAATCAAGACATGTGTTCTTTGAAAGTTAGGGTTAAGTATCGCCTCAAAGACAAGAGTTATAAGAGTATCTCATAAAATTTTAAATCAAACAAAATATTTATAGGTCATGGAAAAGATAGAGAAAAAAAGGAAAAAGTAATTTGACGTTTCAATGAATAGAAAACTTGGTTATTAAACGATAAAATAAATATAAAAATACTTTTTTTTGCCAAAAAAATAAAAGTGGTTATTTATTGCCAATTTACAATATAGATGGATATGCTATGCCATTTTTTCAAAAAAAGTTGTACAAATGGGCCCATAAACTTCACATGTCAATCTTATAAAAGGTCTCACACAATTATTTTATGACATTTGAAACTCAGAATAAAACTTTTTGTATAAGTATATTATAGTTACAACTTTAGGTTTGTTACTTTTATGCAACAAAACACTAGTAGTTTAGGTAGAGTGTTTATTGAGCGGTTCGGTTGGATATTCACACTTGATGGTTTGGTTTATTTGTTATCGAATGTTAATGTACTAAATCGTTAACCAAAAGAATAAGATATATATCAGTTAACAATTTTATTTATGGGATTAATTGATAACAACTCACCTATGAATTTGTATTTTAGGCTGCTGTAAGTAATAAAAAAAATGAATATTCAACTACCACACAAGAAAAATGTAGGTGGTGGGCAGCTGTGGGTAATCAATAAGGGAAAGAAAATACATGAAAGCTGTGCCTCATAGTTATGTGGAGAACTTTGACAGAGAAAAGTCTTTGTGGTGGGCAACAATGAAAGACATGACCCCATGGCCATGTGCAATAGTTTCCCTCAAATGCACCCACACATAATACATAAACGTGTATTATGTCACATGGGCACACGTGTTTACTTATTTAATTTTATACTAATTTAAGATTTGGCAAACAAAGATTTAAATTTCTAAAAATTCATAAGCTTACAAAGAGAAGGTCATCTTCAAGGAAGAACACTGCTCAACTCAACAAAGGGACCTAATAGATTGGAGAAGAGTCTTTGTTGTATTTTGAGCTTTGTGTCTTACGTGCTTACACTGTAAATCTACTCCTAAGTTATAAAGGATAGGAGATCATTTGCTTGTCTAAGTATTTAGTTTAAGTCATATTAAATAGGGTTAGTTAGTCGAATCATCTAATTAAGTTTTGGTCAAGCCTTGTTACATCATTGTTTGATGTTCTCTTGGGTATAGTGACGGGTCGTGATTTTACTCCCTTGAGCAAGGAGATTTTCACGTAAAATTATTATGCCCGATTTACTTTGAGCAATTTGTTTTCTGCACTTTTACTTCAGCTACTGTTCTTGCTGAGTCAAGAAACCTGGTCCGTTGACCGATAGTGGATACATACATTCCAACAAAGAGAGATGGGCCCATGGTGGAATAATTGAGTTTCAGCTTTCCATATTTCATTCCAACATCTAACTTAGATTCATTGCTAACTCACAACAATTCCAGTAATCTACACATATATCTAATTTTAAGCTCAACATATATATATGGCTGAAGCTTTCCTTCAAATTCTGCTAGAAAATATCACTTCTTTCATTCAAGGGGAACTTGGATTGCTTCTCGATTTTGAATAGACGTAAACAATAGTAAAACTGAATAAATCATCTATATTTACACATAAAAATTGCAAGTTATAGTTTTAATATGTATGCAATTTTATAAATTGTTCAAAAAAAATAAATTAGAAACCACACGATATATATATATATATATATATACACTTAATGTTAAGCAACTCATATTTCAAATATTGTATTAATTTGTGTTGGATTTATGTAGTAACAAATAACTTTCTCGAAATAATTTGTAAGCTAATTTATTTAAATAAATTTAATACTACAAATATAAAACATAAAATCAAAAAATTAAACAAAATAATTAAAATAATTTGAGAGATATTTTTGTCTTTACATAGACTTATCTCATGGTATTATATCCAATGTATTACTAATACCTCCAAATGGAAGGTATTAGTAATACACCCTATAATACCATGTAAGAGATATAACTAATTCATAGATTAGTTATATATAGGCCCAAATTCCTATCAAATATAGTACTAAATAATACCATACATAATATAGATTATTTATTTTAATGTGGCCTACCAAACGACCGCTAAAAGAAATGAATATTCAACTACCACACAAGAAAAATGTAGGTGGTGGGCTGCTGTGGGCAATCAATAAGGGAAAGAAAATACACGGAATGAGCTAGCAGTACTGCAGAAAGCGTGTCTTATGGTTCTGTGGAAGACTTTGACAAAGAAAAGTCTTTGTGATGGGCAGCAATGAAAGCTTTACATGACCCCATGGCCATGTGCAGTAGTTTCCCTCAAATGCACCAACACATAATTCATAAACGTGAGTTGAGAGATTAACAAGATAAAAACTAGTGTTTTTTTTTTTTGAAAACTTTCTGTAGACAGAGTTGAAAGATTACCCCACAATAAAAGATTTATGGCTGAAGCTTTCCTTCAAATTCTGTTAGAAAATTTGACTTCTTTCATCCAAGAGGAAGTTGGATTGTTTTTTGGTTTTGAAAATGAGTTCAACAAGCTTTTGAGCACGTTTTCTACGATCCAAGATGTGCTTGATGATGCTCAGGAGAAGCAACTGAAGGACGAGCCACTAGAAAATTGGTTGGAGAAACTCAATGTTGCTGCATATGAAGCTGATGACATCTTAGATGAATGTAAAACTGAGGCAGCAAGACTCAAACAGACTAAATATGGGATTTATCATCCAAAGGCTATCGCTTTCCGTTACAAGATTGGGAAAAGGATGAAAGAGATGATGGAGAAACTAGATGCAATTGCTAAGGAAAGAAAAAAATTTCATTTGGAAAAAAGGATCATAGAGAGACAAGCTGCTAGACCGGAAACAGGTATTAATCTTAAATATTTTTTTAGACACATTAGTATTACAACAATTGAATTAGTTTATATTCATTATTTGGCAATTATTGAAAACATGAGTCCAAAATTTTTCGCTAATCTAACAAGAGGTGGATCCAGATTAAGACTCGTAATTCTACAACTTCCATCTAATTTATTGAGTTCAAAATCTATTATTTGTATTTATTGTTCTTAATATATATATATATATACTAGTTTTCGAACACGTGCATTGCATGTGTATACAATGCTAATTAGTATAAATACTTCTAAAATATAAGTGTACGATGAGTAAAATATAAGCTCGAATTAATAAACGATTATATTCAACTTAAATTATCATCATTGCAAGGCACATCATACAAAAAAATTGTTATCAAGTGAATTTCAAACGTAGTACTACAATGACTTCAAATATACAATTCTTATAATATATCAATTATTCAACTTGTTAAGAGTATTTTTTTTTAATATGTCACAACACATAATTTAATTTATTGAGTTCAAAATCTATTATTTGTATTTATTGTTCTTAACATATATATATATACACACACATGGTGTAAGTCAGAAGATATGGGCTCAGATAAATCCATAGCTTACTCATAGGATATGCCCCCAAGTCTAATACAAAAAAATCATCTCTGCTTTTTGCTGACTCCTATGGAGCTTGAGTATAACAATATTCTCGTGTGGACATTGCTTGGAACAGGTTTTGTTTTAAGTGAACCACAAGTTTATGGAAGGGACAAAGAGGAAGATGAGATAGTGAAAATCCTGATAAACAATGTTAGTAATGCCCAAGAGCTTTCAGTCCTCCCAATACTTGGAATGGGGGGACTAGGAAAGACGACTCTTGCCCAAATGATCTTCAATGATCAGAGAGTTACTGAGGCATTTCAAACTAAAGATTTGGGTTTGTGTCTCAGATGATTTTGAGGAGAAGAGGTTGATTAAGGCAATTGTCGAATCTATTGAAGGAAAGTCACTACTTGGTGACATGGACTTGGCTCCACTTCAAAAGAAGCTACAGGATTTGTTGAATGGAAATAGATACTTTCTTATTTTGGATGATGTTTGGAATGAAGATCAACATACGTGGGATAACTTAAAAGCAGTCTTAAAGGTTGGAGCACGAGGTGCTTCTGTTCTGGTCACTACTCGTCTTGAAAGGGTTGGATCAATTATGGGAACTTTGCAACCATATAAATTGTCAAATCTGTCTCAAGAAGATTGTTGCTCGTTGTTTATGCAACGTGCATTTGGACAGCAAGAAGAAATGAATCCTAACCTTGTGGCTATTGGAAAGGAGATTGTGAAAAAAAGTGGTGGTGTGCCTCTAGCAGCCAAGACTCTTGGAGGTCTTTTGCACTTCAAGAGAAAAGAAAGAGAATGGGAACTTGTAAGGGATAGTGAGATTTGGAATTTGCATCAAGATAATAGTTCTATTATTCCTGCCCTGAAGCTTAGTTATCATCATCTTCCACTTGGTTTGAGACAATGCTTTGCATATTGTGCAGTATTTCCAAAAGACACCGAAATGGAAAAAGAAAAGATAATCTCCCTCTGGATGGCGCATGGTTTTCTTTTATCAAAAGGAAACATGGAGCTAGAGGATGTAGGTAATGAAGTATGGGAAGAATTATACTTGAGGTCTTTTTTCCAAGAGATTGAAGTTAGATCTGGCAAAACTTATTTCAAGATGCATGATCTCATCCATGATTTGGCTAAATCTCTGTTTTTGGCAAGAGCATCAAGCAGTAATATCCGTGAAATAAATGTAAACGAGTACTCACATATGATGTCCATTGGTTTTGCTAAAGTGGAGTCTTCCTACTCTCATTTGCTCGTGGAGAACTATGTCTCGTTGAGGGTGCTTAAACTGAGTAACTTAGAACTCAATCAGTTACCGTCTTCCATTGGAGATCTAGTACATTTAAGATACCTGGACCTCTCTTACAATAGAGAAATGCGTAGTCTTCCAAAGCAGTTATGCAAGCTTCAAAATCTGCAGACTCTTGATCTACAGTATTGCACCTCACTTTCTTGTTTGCCAAAAGAAACAAGTAAACTTGGTAGTCTCCGAAATCTTTTACTTGATGGTTGCAATGAATTGACTTGTACGCCACCAAGGATAGGATCTTTGACATGCCTTAAGACTCTAGGTTTCTATTTTGTGGGAAGGAAGAAAGGTTTTCAACTTGGTGAACTAGGAAACCTAAATCTCTATGGCTCAATTGAAATCAGACACCTTGAGAGAGTGAAGAATGATAAGGATGCAAAAGAAGCCAATTTATGTGCAAAAGCGAATCTGCACACTTTAAGCATGAGTTGGGATGATGATGAAATTCCACATAGATACGAATCAGAAGAAGTTAAAGTGATTGAAGCCCTCAAACCACACCCCAATCTGACTTCTTTAACAATCAGCGGCTTCAGAGGATCCCGTTTCCCTGAGTGGATGAATCACTCAGTTTTGAGAAATGTTGTCTCCATTACAATTAACGGTTGCACAAACTGCTCATGCTTACCACCCTTTGGTGAGCTGCCTTGTCTAGAAAGTCTAGAGTTACAAGACGGGTATGCGGAGTATGTTGATGTTGATTCTGGGAGGTTTCCATCCTTGAGGAAACTTGTTATACTGGACTTTAGTAATCTAAAAGGATTGCTGAAAAAGGAAAGAGAAAAGCAATTCCCTGTGCTTGAAGAGATGTCAATCTACCAGTGCTCTATGTTTGTTATTCCGACCCTCCCTTCATTGAAAGTTTATGTGACAGATGCCTCAAGTTTTAGGTCCACATCTAATCTTAGTTCTCTTACTTCCCTCGACATAAGCGATGACGTAGAAACTACTTCACTCCCAGAAGAGATGTTCAAAAGCCTTGCAAATCTCAAATACTTGAAAATCTATATGTTCGACTATCTCAAAGAGCTGCCTACCAGCCTGGCTAGTCTCAATGCTTTGAAGCATCTGGAAATTTATTATTGTGACAAACTAGAGAGTCTCCCAGAGGAAGGGGTGAAAGGTTTAACTTCACTCACACAGTTATTCATAGTATACTGTGTCATGCTACAATGTTTACCGGAGGGATTGCAGCACCTAACAGCCCTCACAACTTTAACAATTATTGAATGTCCAACACTGGAAAAGCGGTGCGAGAAGGGAATAGGAGAAGACTGGCACAAAATTGCTCACATTCCGTTTCTGAACATATATTCCTAGTATTATTATTTGTAATTTTTTCTTTGTTTGTGACTTCTGAGTCTCCCACACAGGTAACATTCCGTATCTGAGTATATATTCCTAAGTATTATTTGTTTCTTTGTTTGTGAGTCTTTTTGGTTCCTCCCATTAGATGTAATTGTTTGTAGGGTTGTTTGTTTGTGAGTCTCTCTCTCATTGGATGTAATTTTCTTTTTGAAACAAATCAATAATCTATTTGTATTATCCACTTTGAGAATGCATTAGTTATTTGTAAATTGTCAGTCTCTCTGTTTCCTGTCATTGGATGTAATTTTCTGATTTTTCTTTTGAAAACAAATCAACCATTTCTAAGATCCATTTGTGTTAATGTTGTAATTATTGGCTAACACTAATGTTGAATTTCTTTTCAGATCCTTGTACAACCTTATAGCTAATGAGAAGTTCGTTTCCTTTTTCATAAACAACAAAGGACCTCAGATTAACAATTTAATCTATGTTGATAATGACATTGTTATATTCAGCAATGGTAAAATCAAATTTGTCAAATTAGTGATGAAACAAATTAGCAAATATGATGCATGTGTAGGGACTCCACATAGGACACAAGTATTATTTGTTCAATTTTATGTAAGTTTAATTGTCTACTTGCAGATGTTGCTGATTCAGAATTTGAAAATTATGGGTGCCACTACATTTAATATAAACTTAGTCATGGACATCGAATTTGGGCATACATTTGTCCAGTTCGATCCATTTTGAGTTGATTTACGAATTTTTTGGTTACGTAAATAAGTATAAGATTATCTAACCATAATGAGTTTTAGACGATTCAATCAAATTCTATTGCAAAATGAGAAAAATATAAACAAGAAAAAACTAAAACTTTTGAATAGGCAATTACACCCTCTTTTTTTTTTGGAAAAATCACACCACACATCTATTTACGGTTTAATATTACAACTTTTAGATCTATTTTTTTTATATTACTACTTATAACATTTTAATTACAAGTATTAACAGATTAGTTTTAATTTATAAATTAATTAATTAATTATAAATTATTAACTAATATATATTATATAATGTTATATAATTAATAGGTGAGAGAAATAATATTAATGAGAGAGAATCATTTGTAATTATCTATTACAACTTTTAAGGGATTTTTTAACTTATCACATGTCAATCCACACCCCCGCCCTCGCGTTACTCTCAAAATATCTTTTCCATAAATATAGTAATTTATAATTGCCAAAATAAATCTTTCCGTTGATTTTCTCCTAATTAGTTGATTCTTATTTTGATTATTTTATTATTTCCAAGATAAATATTGATTACTATTCAAATACTTTTTATTTATTAATGCCTATTGTGGCCTTTAATTTTATTTTTTCTATAAAAAATATCGCTGTATGTTTTAATAGGTAATTTTCTCTCTCTTTAATCTATCTTTTTTGCTTTTCTTAATGTTTTTCTTTATTTTAAATTTTGATATTGTTTTTTTATTTTTTTTAATCTGATTTATTTAGAAAAAAAATATTTAGAAATAAGAACTCCATATTTTAAAATTTTAATTTCGTTTTTATTTTATTTTATCTGAAACTTGAATTTTAAAAAAAAAATCATTTTACTGAAATTTTGAACTCGTTTTTGGTGTGTTTTTCTATATCTAAATATATTTTTTTGTGGGTGCATTAAGTATATTTAATTCTGAAATTTTTTGTGTTATATATATATATATATATGAGATCATAAAATCTTTAATAAGGAGTTCCTAATTTTAGCCTAAATATGGTAAAAAAAAATCACACTTAAATACGGAATATAAATTGAAAAGAGAGAAAAATATAGAACTTGTATTAATTATTGCAGTTTAAACTTTTAATTACATATTTTGATTTTTGGGTGATGTATATTTCTTTTGCTACAGTTTTTGACAACAATATTATATAATATGCATTGTTTTACATTGTCAGATTTATTCTTCCCAGATTTATATCAATTGGATACCAATTTCATACATTTTTATTTTTCATTTTTGTTCTAAAATATCAAGTTGGATATCAAGTGTATATAAATTGGATACAACATTAACTTGTTTTAGGTTGTCTAAATTGGTTGAAATATTAGTTACATTTTTTTATTTTTTTTTATTTTCAAGTGGGATATATGTTGAATACAACATTAACTTGTTTAGGTTGTATAATTTGGTTGAAATCTCAACTACATGTCGGATTTTCAATTTTCCAATGGGGTATCAATACGATACCAAATTTATACAAATTGGATAAAACATTAATTAGTTTTAGGCTGGCTATTGCAGTTGAAATCTCAATTACATGTTGTTTTTTTCAATTTTACCACTGGGACGTCAGTTGGATACCAAATGTATACCAATTTCATACTAAGATTTGACTTAATTTTTCCAATTGATATCAATTGCATACCAACATTACCTAGTTTTTTAGTATACATTTGAAAAACACTGAATACACAAATGATTAACTAGCACACATAATAAATATTCTGAAATTATAATTTATTAACTTAAAAGACAAAATAAATCAAAACATGAGTTTGCACAATTAAACAACCAAATCAAAATAAACATAAATTATGTATTTATTTCAGAAGGGTAATTTGAACATGTCTTCATGTTGTGTCCCTCTTGATGACATGTACTGCACGTAATCTTAGACATCTTGAATTTCACATCAGCATATCATTTACAACGTTCAAGTTATGGTCTCCCTATAGTTCTTTTTGAATCAGGCGACAATAATTTATGCTCCGACACTTTTTGAATTGCATATTTTCCTGTTCCATCATAAATTATTGTGTCAGTATTACATCATACAAAAGTTCAAATAACTTTTATACATATGTTCTATTAGTATACAAATTTCATACCATTTTTATGCATACAAAATTCATCCAAAAGTAAAAATAAATATGTAATTTTTAAACAATTTCATATGTTATTACAGAATACAAAAGTAAAAACACATATGTAATATCAGTATAGAAGTTTCATACGATTCTTATTCACACATTTCATACCTATTTCTTGCCAAAAGTTATCAATTATTCACACCAGGATTATGCCATTAGAATACCAATATAATTCCAACTTATAAATATTAATTGTCATTTCTTATAGGGAAAATGCATAAGTACCCCCCCCCCCCCCCAACCAATGCCCGAAATCCAACTTATAAATATAGTGTTTGTTGAAGTTGTATCAACTTAAGAGAATTAATTTAATTAATATATATAAATCATAAGTGCATGTATAAGTACCCTTTATTTGATTTACTTCTATGAGCCATTTAAACTGGAAAATTGGTACAAAATATTAGTTGAATAATATGTATATTGTATTATAAAATATAATATGACAATAAGTCAACATCAATGTATTTTGTGTGAGAATGAAACACCATATAAAAAATAAATTCATATTTCAAATCAAGCCTTCTCAAATTCAAGTGCACCTAGATATCACCATCTCGACTTCTTCTTCCCCATGAAGTCCATCTACCATTTTTTGATCCATGTTTTTTATCTTTTAGTTTGTTGTTGCATCTCAAAATCCATAGACTTCTCAATGGAAGATTATGATAGGTAATGTAAGTGAAGAAACTAACATAAATTACTGTATTTTTATTTTAAAAAAAGATTAATAATACACTAAGGAGTGAATTCTTACAAGGAAGAAGCATATAGTGTTCTATCTTCTCACTTCAAATAGGGATATTGCTGACCAAAGGTTAAAACCTATAGAACGTTACTGACTTGTTGAGTTAATTCCTGCAAAAGAAAATATAAATTAGTGAAAATTGTTCTTTATACAGTGTAATATAATATCAGAAATAAACCATCTCCATGCCATCTTTTGCCAACATCTTCTGTTCTATAGTTCAAAGTACACTTCTTGTGCCTTGAACTGTCACACCCCAAAACCGGATGTGATGGCACGTGCCCAAACCCCACCGGACACGTTAGCCTAACACCCAAAAACCCGACGATACAAAATTAATAAAACAAGAATAAGATAGAAAGATAAGCGGAAGTCTTTAAATAAACTCAACATAACCCCAGAATTGGTTGTCACATGTACAAACCTCTAATATAGAATCTGAATAAAATATACAAGTATCATAGTAAAGTTCTAGAATAGAACAGAACAGTAAATATAGATAACTTGAGGGCACGTCTGGAATGAACCGCTACCTCTCAAGTAAGTCTGGAAGCTCTAATCTGAAAATGAGTAAAAAGTCGGATCTGATAGAGCTGTCGACCTACACAACTGTGTAGAAGCAAGGGTGAGTACCAAAAGCAACAGGTACTCGCAAGTAACACTAAACTAAGCTAAACTAGCAGCTACAAACAACTCCTTTCAATCCCAACCGAACCACCGAAACTTCATTCTAACAGCGAACCAACAACCTATACTACACAATTCATAATCAACAGATATATCCAACAGTGTCTCAACATCAACCTCATATCCTCATATAAGAGCAAATAGATCATATATCACATGAAGAAGGGCAAATAGGTAAAATCCACACACCACAGACAAAGATGAAGTCAAATGCGATGCAAATGCAATAATGATGTCATGTAGTCGTGATGCATGTCTGTCCTACGATACACATCTGTTGACGTAATCAGTCCGCGCTGAATACTCAAATCAGAACCCATGGGGGCCACACATGGACCATGTATCACCGCCGAAACCAGATCCCATCGACATCCAAATCACTAGCCGGAGCTAGTCCATCTCATATATCTCTAACCGGAGCTAGTCTCAACTGTGTCTCATATCCATCCATCCTCATATCAGTGTCTCAGAACTCATGCAACAGATAGTTCACACATGAGATGAATAATGAATATGCACATGTCATCAATCACAATCATATCACGATCACATCATAGTATTACACATCATCTGTCTCAATCACAACCATCTCACGACCATATCATAGTATTACACATCATCTGTCTCAATCACAACCATATCACGACCACATCATAGTATTACACATCATCTGTCTCAACATCAATGTCTGTATCAATCATAGCCTACTCATGCTCTTCTATCCCCTCAATATCAGTTATCACATGACTTATTCAACAAATTCAAGTCACATATAACACATTTAGCTCGTTTTATTCCCCATCTTTCATTTACAACAATTTCAATCAACAAATAAAATTCATCCTCAATCCCCATTACTCCCCAACACAATTAGGAAAGTAGTCATGCGTAGTCTAAGAGTTTAACAAAGTTTAGAAGTCACTTGCCTCAAAACACTTCAACTAGTAACTCAAATCTGAGTTTTACCCTTCCGAGCACGCTCCAAATCACCACAATCTATTCATAAATGGAATCCCACAATCAATACGAATCTAACAACACCAATATCGTGAAATTTGGAGAAAAAGGGTAAAATGGTCAAAAAATCACGTTTCGGAAAAATATTCTCGAAATATGGAAATTTTTAGTGAAAAATGTTCCCCAAGAAATTTAGAATCCAATAGTGAAAACCGTTTCGAAAAAGGAGTTGAAATGAGTTCACAAACTCAAATTTTCTATTAAATTCGGATTAGGCAAAAACCCCCAAATTTTACAGTTGAGATCTCAAATTTTGATGTTAAAATCCATAAATAATCGATGGAAATCAAAGATCTAAGTTGGAAATAACTTACCCAATGAATTCCTTACGAAAACCCACTTGAAATCACTTATTTTCGAGCTCTCAAAGTCTAAAAATGGAGAAATGGGTATTTTTCAAGTTGGGGGAAAATAGTTACTGGTTTTTGACTAAAAAAAGACTGCTATTGCAGCTGAAATTGCAGCTGAAACACAATAATAACACCAAAGTTTAAGTCTCCGTTGGACCCTCGGGATTCGTTCGGAATCTCGTGCACACAAACTAAATATGTACCCTCACTAAATTCGACGTTCCGGACTCAATGGAACTGTCGGAATTTGAATTCGAGGACTCCTTGACCCGAAATTCAATAAGATGCCAAGAAACTAGTTTAACGCCAAAAAAAATTCGAAACTCAAACGGAGCGTCTAAAAATTCAACCAAGACTCATTCTAGACTTAGAATCGCCTCCCGAAACCAACGGTACTCTCGGAATTTCAATCTGAGCCTCGGAACCTCATATGTTGACCAAAGTCAACTCTTTATCAAAATTTCACAACTTTAGCAACTTAGGACCTCAATTCTTCGTTTCAACTCCGTAACTTCACACAGATCTGTTTCGACATTCTAAAACTGTCGGAATTGACGAAAATCTGATCCGAGTCCCGAAACTCCAACTGACTCGAAAAAGCACTTTTTAACCAACTTTAACTCATAAAAACTCAACTTCTCAAAAACTCAACTTTTTACCAACTTTTCCTCAAACCAACTTTACAACCACAAAACATGGGACTCGGGGCAACTACCGAAAGGGCAAAATAGTCATTTCCACGAAAAATTACCAAAATGACCTTTCGGGTCATTACATCATTCACCACTAAAAACCATGTTCGTCCTCGAACATAAAGTAAAAGAAAGTACCTGAAGCCTCGAAAAGCTGGGGATATCGGACCCGCATATCATCCTCGGACTCCCAAGTCGCCTCCCTATCTGATCGATGCCTCCACTGAACCTTCACTGAAACGATGTCCTTGGTCCGGAGCTTGCGAACATGTCTGTCCAAAATAGCTATAGGCTCCTCCTCAAATGTTAAATTTGGACTCAACTCCACCGACTCAACTAAAATCACGTGAGACTCATCCGGAACATACTTCCGGAGCATAGAAACATGGAAAATTGGATGCACGACTGTCAAACTACGTGGCAAGGCTAACTTGTAAGCCACTTCTCCCATCCTCTCCAAAATCTCATATGGGCCAATGAATCTAGGGCTGAGCTTGCCCTTCTTCCCAAATCTTATCACACCCTTCATGGGCGATATCCGAAGCCAAACTCGATCACCCACCATGAACTCTAAGGGTCGAACCCTCCTGTCAGCATAGCTCTTCTGCCTACTCTGGGCAGTCAAGAGCCTACTCTGAATCACATGAACACGCTCCATATCCTCTCTAAGAATATCAGTACCAAGGGAGTCCACCTCCGCTGAATCAAACCATCCAATAGGTGATCTACACCGCCTACCATACAGTGCCTCAAAAGGTGCCATCCCAATGCTAGAATGATAACTGTTATTGTCGGCGAACTCTGCTAATGGCAAGTGCTGATCCCATCTAGTACCAAAGTCGATCACGCAAGCCCGAAGCATGTCCTCCACACCTGAATAGTCCTCTCAGACTGACTGTCAGTCTGAGGGTGAAAAGTTGTGCTCATGTCGAGTCTAGTGCCCAAATCAATCTTGACAACTTAACCCTCAAAGGGTTATTTCAAACCACCGACTAACTCATAGATTGAATCTGAATCTAAGATCTCAAAACCACAACATATTTACCATGACAAACCCCTAATCATGTAACCACGAGAGAAATTTCGGAATCAATAACCACAAAAAAAATCAAGGATGAACCTAAATCAGTCACCAAGCTCTCACAACACACGAACCATCACCGACTCTAGAAAAAAAAATTCCATTCTCATTACCACATTTCCACAAGTCTGAGTCATACTAATCTGATGCATATCCATCGAGCACCCATCTTGGAATAATCACGGTTATCTAACCCACAGATAGAAATGATCAAGTATCCAACTGATGATCGACCCATCCAAGCATATAAAACCTCTAAGGATGCCACCAAAACACTGAAGTAGGTTCTGTAATTGTAGACAACTCCAGCAACGGAAGAACTAGGCCCACGGGCCACCAAAACATCGAACCACGCCTAGCTGAACCATGCATACAGGGGCAAGATAAATACCAAAATAGCCAAAAACTGTAGCCACATACGGTAGCCTCTCTATACCTTTCCAAAAGCAAGATGACACTTGTAGAACTTCCGCAAACCTTCCACCACCCCAATACCACATCGAACCCACTATCTCTGAATCGGCCAACCCACACAAGTATTCTATTCTGCCAAGAGAGCATGAATCGGTCCATCCGATTCACCACTAGAAATCCACCCACAAAAGTAAAAACACGTCTGAGCTTAGACAGAGAATCATAATCCAAAACCATGTCTGAAATGAGGTAGGTGGTCACATAAGAATATACAGAACCGAAATTGAACAACCCAAGATATCCCTTCCACGATGTCCATAACACACCTTTCCATTCGTCTAACTTCACAATCAGCCAGTCCGGCCTCATAACAATCATAGACATACTCAATTTATCCATTTTCTCATACTTTTTACAATAATCCATTAAGGCCAACAATATCAATACTACTAGAACATCATAGTCACACCGGCCAGTTACTTTACCCTCAGACGGCCACTAGTATCCAGTCATTCTTAGAAACACATCGTTGCTTCCAAAATTTTGAATTATGGTCCTTCCTCCTTCCATTGAAGCATTCCACGATTGATATGGGTCTCACCCAATCGCTAATAATCCAAGTTCCAAATGTCATAGTACTTTTTCATTGAAATAGAACTATTGAATCACGACCAATATCGATTACACGCGATCCTTTACTTACCCAGCTTCAACTATTATTCAAACCATCGTATATCTCATGCCGAAACTTGAAGCAGTTCTTGGTCACTCCAATAATTCTGTATACTATGAGCACACAACCTCTATTTACCATCAAGGATCTATGTAATGCTTTACAACAGTCTGGATAATTCCATAAATAGAGTTATCAACCTAGTTCAAAATCCTCAATAACCATGTAGAGCTATAAGTCCTTCCGGTTGGACACTTGTAAGCCACCTACCATAAGCTGAACAATTCAAACCAACTCAAAAACTGCAGAATTCCTCATACATCAACGTTTACCACCAACACCAATACCAAGTGTTCAGAAAGTAGATGACACATCATACATTTGTGCTGAACCAGTCCACATTGCATTGTCATATCTAACATAAAAAAAGAAATTTACACAATCCTCAACTTCAAACTAAGGATCTACACGTGATGTCTTATTCCTTCACATTTCTTAACTTATATCCATCGCGCAAGACTCTTGTTCTTCCCGTAAATCATTTATCATTATAGTTTCTTGGCCAAACATCCACCGCATATTACCTTTTACCTTAAGTCAAACTTCTCAAATGAAACTTCATCGAACTCTTCTACAATCACAAGTATTTAACTGCTATAACTCAAACCATGCAAAAGTCTTTCCAATGGCTAAAAAGTTGATACAACTAATCATCCCTTACCTTGCCAACCCACATCTTGAAAAAATCAACCCGATTCCTTTTTAATCGTACCTTCTCGCTAAAATCCTTAATTGCCTTTACATGAGTATACTTGTTAAAACTTTCTTCATCCATGGCTTATTGTTGCCCATTTCTTTTGACTCATCATGAAGTCATTAGTTCCCAATATAATCATGACCATCAAAGGGTCGTACCTTGTCCTAGAAACAAGACAGGATCGATTCACTCGATCCACCACTATAACTTTCCTTATAATTAATGCTTAACTCAAGCGTTCATAGTAGCAACCACTTGATTTCTCAATCGAGAATGCAACATCAACCTTCTGACCCGATTAGGTGAAACAGTTGACAACTCAAATTTCTCCGCTTCCATATATCACTAGTACCACATCATGAACAACCTCAATTCTTCGTTTCAACTCCGTAACTTCACACAGATCCGTTTCGACATTCTAAAACTGTCGGAATTGACGAAAATCCGATCCGAGTCCCGAAACTCCAACTGACTCGAAAAAGCACTTTTTAACCAACTTTAACTCATAAAAATTCAACTTCTCAAAAACTCAACTTTTTACCAACTTTTCCTCAAACCAACTTTACAACCACAAAACATGGGACTCGGGGCAACTACCGAAAGGGCAAAATAGTCATTTCCACGAAAACTTACCAAAATGACCTTTCGGGTCATTACATGAACTCACTCAACCTTAAATTGCCAAATTTAAGAGCATATATATAATTTGATATGGTTGAAATAATACAACAAATGTGGGGTGATTGAAGAGATTTAAGGTGTTATAAATATTTGTAGAATTTAGCATAGTCATTTAAAGTGCAAGTTGAAATTGATTGACAATGAACCTATTTGAATGACTTGATTATTCCATATATGGAAAATGATTGTCCAAACCTGTAAATTTGAGCATCTAAATATAGTTAGTAGGTAGACTGTATAATAAATTATAATTTAAAGCTAGTAGATGCAACTTATAGTAATTCAAAAGGTCACCACTGAATTTTAACATTTTCGTCGAGTAAGAAAAAGAAACAGCAATAAAAAGTTTAGAAATATGTTCATCCAAATCAATAAGTAAAAGTAGTGACATAAATATTTTTCATACGATCTCTAGATAAATGAAGTATGATGCTTACCTATATGATGCAAATGTTGCTGGCTAACTAAGTAAACCAAATCAAAAGAGCAATGATTGCCTCATGGGAAAAAATTATAGTGCACAGCTTACAAAAAAATATGAAAAAGGCTAAATCAAGTGAGAATCATCTATGTATATAACATTAATAGTAATGTCAAGAACTTAGGCCTTTTTATATAAATTCTATAAAGATAATATTTTTCCACCATTAATCCAGGGAATTTGAAAAGACCAAAAATGAATGATATTATCATATGAATGAATTAATATCAATCCTTCCTCTTCTTTTAGTTTTAAACCGGTAGTAATTACAATGACAGCATTGTCTTTTCATATGATGATAATATCATTAGTATTAATTAGTATACTATGGTCAGTTTATTGTTTAATAATTTAATATTTAATTAATTATACATTTTATGAAGAGATTTTTGGATTATTATTATTATTATTATTATTATTATTAATTTATTATTATATACATATAAATTATAGATGATAAATATGTATTAAATTAGATATTTTAATTAGGAATTAATCTAAGGAAGTGCAAAAGTCATTAACATATTAATTAAAATGATACAATTTAATATTTAAATTAAATAATTAAATGCTTTATAATATTTAAATTTATAATAGGGGTAAAATCATAATTCAACTTTTAACTTTTTTTTTGTTCCCACTTATAGTAATATATGATACTTGAACTTGTATAGAATTGAATAAATAGACACATGAGTCTTACATGACATAATACACATATGACACCACATAAAACCCAAATTGCCATGTAGGATGTCACGCAGAACGTGTGTGTCTATTTGTTCAACTTTATAAAAGATTAAGTGTCTACTTGTGCAAAACTCAAAGTTGGAGGGCAAATATAAATTGAAGCAAAGTTAAATGACATATTTATGTATTACTCCCTGCATTTCAAATTAGTTGAATTGTTGAGGTGTTTCACACTCTTTAAGAAAAGAAGATTAAGACATAAATTAGACATAACTTTCTATTTTTACCCTTATTAATTATTGTTAAATTTATGATTAAATTAATTAAATTAGACATAACTTTCTATTTTTACCCTTATTAATTATTGTTAAATTTATGATTAAATTAACTAAATTAGACATAACTTTCTATTTTTACCCTTATTAATTATTGTTAAATTTATGATTAAATTCACTAATTATTAATTAATCACTAGTTCCAATACAAACTAATGAAGGGTAAAATTGGAAGAACACTCTAAAAGTAGTCTTGAAAAACTGAACAATTAAGTTAATTTGAAAAATGAAAAATGTCTCAACAATTCAATTAATTTGAAATAAAGAGAGTATGTCATTTGAAAATGACAAACAAAAATTGTGAATTCAATACAGGGCTACTCAATGATTACTAAGTAATTTTATAAATGAGAAAAGCTTAGGAAATCCTACTTAGTGTACTTGTTTGCGTGGTTATGAGAGAAGATTAAATATATTTTTGAATAATTAATATATTATTTGATAAATATTCTAATAAATTATGTAATAAAAGAGAGAAACACAAATTAAGTTATGATCTTGAGATTGCCTATTTAGAAAAATTGTTAAAGAGTAAATCTCAAGCTACAATTTAAATTTAAACTGTTAATAAAAAGGGAGGAAAACATAAAAGTTGATGTGAATATTGTCAATTATTTGATAATCTAATCATCATAGCTTCATACTAAATTCAATTATTTTTATAGCAATAACTATTGGTTCAACCAACAATATTAAGTTTACTTGATCATAAACTATGTGACTTTCTTTATGTATAAATGATGTTGCAGTAAAAGTAGATAAATAAAGATATATTTGTTGTAAATTGGGCTAAAAAAGATACTTGAATTATGTTCTAACATAATCATGCACAAAACACAGATGTTAGAGTTTTTTTTTGGTATTTGGTGTCCGTACTGACACTCACCTAATATATATTTGTGTCGCGTAAGATCCATTAATATTAGGAATCTCATATTTTTATAGAGGACATTGAAAGAAGAGAAAATTAAGTTGTAATATATTGCTTTGGAAAAAATCAAAGCACCTAATATATAATTCAATTAAATGTAAAAGATAAGTTATTTAGTTACTTGATGTGATATTTACCTACTCCACATCCTATGATACCTATAGAGATTATCAGAACAAAGAATTAAGTTTTTAAAATGAATATATGCCTGCAACATTGAACAAGCAGAAAATATACCAAGAGTTGGATAAGTTTTTTCCCTTAAATATATATTCAATAGAGATTAACCTCCCCACCCTCCCCATCTCTTGAGGTTATTAAGGAGAGTTTGTTCATGAAATAGTTTTACTTTTGGGGGAGTTGAACTTTGAAAAATATGTCTGGTCACAAAGTTTTGGAGTTGCATAATTTTCAAGAATTTGAAAAATAACAAAATGTGTTTTCACTTTTCACTCCAAATAATCACAAAAACTCCAAAACAACTCCTAGTTGTATTCTTGGTAGAAAAATAACTCTAATTTTCAAATATCATTTTGCACTTTGAAAATAAAAACTAATTTTTTCAAATTTCACAATGAAATATGGCTGAAATAACTTTTTCAAATTTCACAATAAAAACTACTTGAGGCGTTGATCATGTTTAATTGTGAAATTTGAAAAAAAAAAAAAAAAACTTTTGTTTTCAAAGTGGAATAATACTTGAAAATAGGAATTGTATTTGTCTATAAATACAATTGAACTTGTTGTTTTTCAAATTCTTGAGAATTCTGATATACAACTTGAAATTGAATTCAGAATTTTTTTTGTAAAATTTATCGTATATTCCCCAATTTTTTAACAATATTTTGCTATTTTTATTTTTTTCCATTCACACGTTTTTTTATTTCTAATATTTTTACTTCTTAAAGAATGAAAGAAAAAAAAAGAGAGAATAAGAAACTCAAATAATGATAATCAAAGAAGTCAAAAAAAAAAAAAAATTGTGCGAAAAGGATCATATATACCCTACATGAATTTTCTTAAAATTAAAAATCACAAAAATAAATTTAAATTATTTTTTTCATTAATGTTAGATAAAAAGGTATGTGTGAGTCACTTTTATAACGAGTTAATATCTTAAAAGGTCATCCAACTTTAGGAATTTATCTAGTAAAGTCATTGAACTTTATTTTGTATCAATAAAATCATTCAACTTAGGTCTTTATATCAATTAAATCACTCACCTTAAACATGTATGTCAATAAAATAACTCAATCAAATTTATCATTAAAAAATAAAATAAAATAATTTTTAATATCTGATCACAATTAAAATAATAAATAAATAGCTTAAATTACTACTTTATTACAAAATAAAATATTAATAGATAATTTCATCAGTTTCATTTGATAAATTAATACTGCTTCATAGAAATGATGCCTACCACTTGATCTGATAGTTTAATCAATTTCAATAATTTATCAATTTCATGTGATAAATTACTACTGCTTCATTTGACGGTATAACAACACTTTGCTGCGATGGTTTAATCAATTTCTTGTTTGTGTGAATGACGCCAGCTTGAAGAATTTTAGGTTCAAGTTTGTTAAATTTATCTTTTATTTTTAATTTTATATTATTTTATAATGAAATAGTAATTTTGAGTCATTTATTTAGTAGTTTAATCATGAACGTAATTTCAAAAAAGAATATTTATGGTGTAATTTTTTTTAATGATACTATGATTGAGTGATTTTATTGATACAAATAACTAAGTTAAGTGATTTTTTTTATACAAAATAAAGTTCAATGAGTATACTAGATAAATTCCTAAAGTTGAGAGACCTTTTGAGATATTAACTCCTTTTATAACGATAGGGATGTATGTGATTTACTTTATAACGACGGGCATATCAACTCTATATGAAAAAATTGAGGAGTATATCAGACCATTTTATCTAAATTTAATAAACATTAATCATATATTCACACATTATGGTAGAAAGGGAAAAAAAAGCTTATTACTCTTTGTTATCCTTATAATTCCTTTACGGACTTGGCTCATCTCCAGCATTCTCCCCTTTTCCTCATGTGCATATTTTGTAAATTACTTTAAACATATAACATAAAAAATTAAAATCTTGTAATTACCTTTGACCAGGTTCTGTTTTAACTGAACCACAAGTTTATGGAAGAGATAAAGAGGAAGATGAGATAGTGAAAATCCTGATAAACAATGTTAGTGATGCCCAACAACTTTCAGTCCTCCCAATAGTTGGTATGGGAGGACTAGGAAAGACGACTCTTGCACAAATGGTCTTCAATGATAAGAGAGTAACTGAGCATTTCCATCCCAAAATATGGATTTGTGTCTCGGAAGATTTTAATGAGAAGAGGTTGATAAAGGAAATTGTAGAATTTATTGAAAGAATGTCACTTGGTGACATGGGCTTGGCTCCACTTCAAATGAAGCTTCAAGAGTTACTGAATGGAAAAAGATACTTGCTTGTCATAGATGATGTTTGGAATGAAGATCAAGATAAGTGGGCTAATTTAAGACAAGTCTTGAAGGTTGGAGCAAGTGGTGCTTCTGTTTTAACCACTACTCGCCTTGAAAAGGTTGGATCAATTATGGGAACTTTGCAACCATTCCAGTTGTCAAATTTGTCTCAAGCAGATTGTTGGTTGTTGTTCATGCAACGTGCATTTGGACACCAAGAAGAAATAAATCCCAACCTTGTAGCTATCGGAAAGGAGATTGTGAAAAAAAGTGGTGGTGTGCCTCTAGCAGCCAAGACTCTTGGAGGTATTTTGCGCTTCAAGAGAGAAGAAAGAGAATGGGAACATGTGAGAGACAACGATATTTGGAATTTACCTCAAGAGGAAAGGTCTATTTTGCCTGTCTTAAGGCTTAGTTATCATCATCTTCCACTTGATTTGAGACAATGCTTTGCATATTGTGCAGTATTCCCAAAGGACACCAAAATGGAAAAAAAAGAAGGTAATCTCTCTCTGGATGGCACATGGCTTTCTTTTATCGAGAAGAAACTTGGAGCTAGAGGATGTAGGTAATGAAGTATGGAGAGAATTATACTTGAGGTCTTTTTTCCAAGAGATTGAAGTTAGATATGGTAATACTTATTTCAAGATGCATGATCTCATCCATGATTTGGCTACATCTCAGTTTTCGGCAAGCACATCAAGCAGCAATATCCGTGAATTAATTAAAGGATTTTACTCACATAGAATGCCTATTGGTTTTGCTGAATTGGTGCCTTTTAAACCTCTTCATCTCTTGCAAAAGTTTGTCTCGTTGAGGGTGCTTAATCTAAGTAAATTACACTTTGAGTCGTTACCGTCTTCCATTGGAGATCTAGGACATTTAAGATACCTGGACTTGTCTGACAATTTTCATATTTGTAGTCTTCCAAAGAAGTTATGCAAGCTTCAGAATCTGCAGACTCTTGATCTACATAATTGCTACTCTCTTTCTTGTTTGCCAAAAGAAACATGTAAACTTGGTAGTCTCCGAAATCTTTTACTTGATGGTTGCAATAAATTGACTTGTACACCACCAAGGATAGGATCTTTGGCATGCCTTAAGACTCTAGATTGCTTTGTAGTGGGCTAGAGGAAAGGTTATCAACTTGGTGAACTAAGAAATTTAAACCTCCGTGGTGCAATTTCAATCACAGATCTTGAGAGAGTGAAGAGGGAAACGGAGGCAAAAGAAGCCAACTTATCTACAAAAATGAATCTGCATTCATTAAGCATGATTTGGAATGGAACGCATAGATATGAATCAGAAGAAGTTAAAGTGCTTGAAGCCCTCAAACCACACCCCAATCTGAAATCTTTAACAATCAGTGGCTTCAGAGGATTCTGTCACGCCTGTTTTATAAGGAAAATATATTTTGACTGGTTTAGAGTCGCCACTTAATTTTTAAGAAAAAATCAAGAAAACTATTGTTTTCAAAAGTCTAAAACAGTAAATCTATTGAAAACTATTAAGGGGGTTCGAGGTTCCTATTAATATTCTAGGAAAGTTTTTAAAGAACTTAGAATATCCGCTAATGCGGTTATCCAACAACTAATTTATTTGGCTAAAATAATTTTAACTTAGCTTGACTTTCAAAATTGAACTATTTTGTTAGTTAGGACCATTTAAAGGGAGAAAAATAGAATTATGAAATATTATCTAAGCGAAATATTTTGTAAACTTATTCTTTAAGTTTTGTTAAGAGATGACCGATTTAGTTAAATTGTTAAATCAAAATGAACGTCTCTCGAGGATTTGAATGGTTAACCTTAAGACTAATGGCAAATATTAGCAAGTAAGGGAACATAATAAAATAAAGAAGGAGAGAGATTTGGGCCCAAATCTGGTTTGCCTGTCCGCCTGGGCCAGTATTTGGGCCCATTTTCATTTTGGGCCTTCGGCCCATTTGAGTCCTTTGTACCTGTCCTAAACTAACATAAAATAGCTAATAAGTGGGCTTAGGCCCAAAATACAATTTTTTGAATTAAGAATGGGCCTTTGGCCCAAATTTTCAATTTCTCGATTTGTTGCTTCTTTCAACTTCGGGACCTGTTTGTCAATTCTTTAGCTCGAAAGGGGGTTGACTCGATGGGAAATCAACTCGGATATGTAGGGGTGGAGTCAAAAATAGACTCGGGAGAAGCCGGTTCATACATAGAAAAGAACAAAACAAGATGGAAATTAGAAAGGAAGCATACTCAAACTTATACGATAAAGTCAAAACACGTAAAAAAGAAGAAGCAGTATACATATGTGAATAGTTCACACTGCCAATATTATATAAAATGAGCTAAAGAATGCATGTGACACTTAAGGAGAACCTTTACTTGGAATTGAACCAACCTCACGTGAAAAGATCAAACACAAAAGATGATAATAAATAAACAATTAAACTAAAAGTGGTCAAATGGAGTGACTTGTGACATAATCACCTAGGCAAAGATAATGACAAGGAGGCAATTATCAATTAAAATGGGGGAGACTATTGAAGTCGATATTATTAAGTCTAAAATGCAATATGGAATATCATATACGGATGCCGAAAGAACTAAATTCAAGAAGCAAAGAGTAAGACTAATACTAGTTTACAGTAAAGTAGACCACCACCTTCAAAAATAAGTTTCCCTCCTAACATATAGCAGTCCACAAAATGACAAAATACAAAATCATCGTTTCATACCACTAAGAAAAGGCAGCAACATGCATATGTATTAAGGGGATAGACTTAAGTATTTTGGATATGAACAAATTAGTGTATGAGGTTAACAAAATAAACTAATGTTTGCAGAAATTTTAGACATGAATAAGAGATGGATTCTTGGCATTTTTCAGAATTTCGAGTGAAGAAAGAGGACAGGCATAAATAATAGAACAATACAGTAGGTTTCAATACAAGTTTTACATCGAGACATATGTTTAAATATGAACGAGGATGAATTAAAACTCAAACCTTAAGGTCATAATCCCTCTGAGATAAAAATTCGGTCAACATAAGCTATCCAAAGAAATGAAAAGAAAAATAACTCGTGCTTAGTAAATACATACGGGAACAGGACACCACTATTACATGGAAAAACTTCAACTCAGATAAATATGAAACTTGACCAATCGGTCACCTACGAGCTATATTCACCAAACTCTCACACGCATATAAGGCAACATCCAGATCAAATTCCAAAGAGACACATGAGAGTACGAATTTCAAATCAGCAAAGCATATATGCCAATGAATATGATCAGAACACACAACTAAAGGACTTAAAACGAACAATAACTCGAATCTTGACATATTGATTCATTCATCCGACTCGAGAAGGAAGAATGAGGAATGTGACGTCAAAAATTAAAGCTTATCACAGATTTATGACCATATCCAACGGTAGATTCGAAAAGAAAAAGCCATGAAACAAATTTGAATAGAGTGGCGGAGAAACGCCAACTTTAGCTACAGAACGACAAAAGACTTAAGTTGACACTAACTAACTCATGGAATCATCTAAACATATGTGTCACATAAGCACTACAAACTCAAAGATGCACAGTAACAAACCAACCCCAGAATAGAGGTTCTTCAACATCACAAATCAAAGTGGAAAGGAGAAAGAGAGTGTTATCGGGGAGGAGCATTACCTTGTTTCGAGCAGGAACTAGGACAGGCGAGCTGAGTAGAAACGATCTTTTTCCACCAAGATGCAATTCCTCCGAACCTATGTATTTGTATGTATTTTTTCTTAAATGGACTCAAATTTCTCTAAACTATTTTCCTAACACCAAATTTTCCCAGCTCCAAAAAAAAAAAACCCTTTTACAATGAATAAAAGCAATTATATAGAAGGGAAGCTAGGGTTCGGAAAATGGGGGAAAAGGGTACGAAAATTCGGGTTCAAGGCCCATTCCTAAATTCAAATTTGAAATCCTTTCCATTAAAGGGGAGACACCCTTTCTGAAATTTCGTCCATTGCTGGAAGAGGAAAGGGGAGGATGGACGGACTCGATCGATCTCTCTTCCTTGAGTGCCGACGTGGAGTAATCTCGTGGCTACAAGGACTGAGACGCTGCTTGGTGCTCTGCTGCAGGTACAAATTGGAAATGGACGTCTGAAGAAAAAGCCAAGGGAAAGCAGAGTACCGCCTGACTGCTGCTTTTCCATCTATCTCCGTTGCTTTTCCGTGTATTTGCTGCTTGAAATCGACTAGAATTGGCGTTGGAATCATTGACAGAAGTGACGCTGTTGGAGGCACGCCGGTCTGCTGTTAACGTTGAGCGTCGTCGTTCACGCCTTGGAGGAAAACGCATCTGTCGCGTGTGGCTGCTGATGTTTCTATTGTGAGAGGAAAAGGAAATGGGTCGGGTTGGAGCTGTTGACAACAAATTTTGTCCCTCCTTTCTTCTAATTTATTTCGTTAAGCTTCTAAATTGGTAATAAGTCGAATACTTTATAATTCCCTGTTATTTTCCATTTATCACTATTGTTATTATCTATATTACTTTAAATTTTACTATTTTATCATCTTTCTATTATCATTTTCACTATTCCAAAATTATATATTTTTAAGTAACTTTACGATTATTACTTTATCGTCGTCTTTTTAAAATAGATTGTCGTTACTTTATTTCAAGTTTCGTCCTTACTAAAATTTTTACATAATGTATTTATACTGGTTAGAAGCTCAAAAGAATTAATTTGAAGAAGGAAAAGGCCCACAATATTTCAACAATTCAGCCTATTTGGCTATACAAACGAGCAGCCCATCTATCCATTAACCCAAATAATCAGCCAGCCCATATAATTTATCAATAATCCAAAAATACCCTTCACACCCTAAACCCTAATTCAAAATTCTCAAACAACAGCTCATTCCCACGTTTCCTTCTATTTTCAGCAAAACAAAAGCTTATCAGTCTTTGTACAGAAGTTGTTCATTCCATTCTCGTGTTTGATTTTTGTCTTCATTTTTCGTTTGCTTATCTCAATCACGTGAATACTGCCAAGCACATCCAGAATTCCAACGTTCGAGTCTGAATTATCTTGACCAACGTTCAAATTTCAAAATACATTTTTCTCAACTCAAAGTCCCACCCAAAATCCCAGTTTCATCTCCTACAAATACTACCTCATATCTTCAATGAAAGGGGGAGACAACAAGAACACCACCATATAAGATCGAAAAACTCACAATAACACTAAAAGCAAGAACTTACAGTGGTCTAGCATCTAACACTTTCATACAAGTTTAGCCTTCGCAAAGATTGTTCATCTTTGCTCGTTTTTTTTTTGGTGATATAGTGAGTTTGGGATCCTTGACCGACGCCCCAGCTTCACTGCTCCACAAGAGGTAAAATCCATTCCCTTTTTTCACTTACATGTTTTCTTCTTCTCCTTCATCTACTTTGGTTTGAATAAGATATGTTAATGTGCAGAGAAGGTGCACCTACCATAACTAAAGATCTTGGACTATTATTTTTGATATAATAACAGCATTTAAACATATATTTATGGAGCATGCTTTGTATATACTTAATTTGTGTTAAGTACGTGAAATATTTAGTTTGGTTTAGATGAGAATACAACATGTTGTTAGAGCTATTAATATAACTTTCGATTAACTATTATCTTTTATATAGTACCAAGAACCAGGTTTCCTCATCTAACTCTTTTTCTCATGTTTATTTGGCATGAAAACCTGAGCCGGCGAGTCTCGTTTTGAAACCAACGACACCGCTACAACATGGAGCTTGCATATCCTTCACATGGAATCGATCATATACATTTCTTTGACACTATACCTATTCGCCTTTCCCTATTCTCTATTTTCAGAGACGTGTCCAGATAAAATGACACATTGTAGCTAATTAGTTGTTTAGTCTATTGCTTACCGTTATGTTTGCTTATTTGTTTGGTTTGTTGTGATGTTTCAGGAATGTGCACAAAGTGGGTCTTTGTTTGAATGCCTTAGTAATTTACATCTAGATGACAGTTTAAAATCAATATGATTAGGTTCACAATTTTATCACACAAGATCAAACCATTTTGAATAAAAATAGTTAACTTCAGATTTTTATATAAAAACAAAAGAAGTAACCCACTTATATGCATTTAAGCCTAACTAACAGATTGTTTATTTATTTATTTTATATTTTAGATTAGTCCATCATTTTCTGTCCCAATAACATTATTTTACTTTTAATATTCATACTTTAGTTACTGAAATGATAATATATATTCATTCACTTAGCATTTCAACTTGTTTCTTGCCTCTTTCACTTAGCCTAATTAATAAATTTAAGTTCGGTCGGTTAACCATTTTAATGGATCTTAAAGGATGCCTAACCCCTTCCCTTTAGATTAATTGAATCCTTACCTAGAATCTTAAATTTAGTAGACCTTAAAATGAAGTTAACTTTAGACATGACTTTAATCAATTTAGGTGTCCTAATTCACCGTAATAATTAGGTGGCGACTTCTTGACTCAGTCAATTAACTTTAGAAATCTCCAAAATGTTGTACACTATTTTGACCTGGTTAAAATGGGGTATAACAGGAGCTAAGGGGTAGGCTAGAGTTCATTGAATTGGAAATTAGAAGGAAATTGAGCCTGGGAATAAGAGAATGAGGATTGAGCCTGCTGAAAATTAAAGAAAAAGGGCCAAAATTGGTCATTTAAGTGGGTTTAAAGGTAGGATCAAAATGGTCAAATCTTGAATTAATAAATTGGTCATTAGATTGCAATTATGACCAAATGAATTTAAAATGTAACCAAATTGAATTTGATTAGCAAATTCGGCTAAAAATCTAAATATGAAGATTTAATATAATTAATTTATGAGCTTCTTAATCTTAACGAAATAAAATAACAAACTCAATTAAACTTAAATGACTCAAAATTAAAACCATAATTTAAACAAAAATAATTTAATAACATACTTACTAAAATTAAAATCTTTTTGAGATGATTTTTGAAATATTTATAAAATATATACTAATTATATACAAAAATATATAAAACATACATATTACTTAAAAAGTATAAAAAGTGACAAAACTATTTAACTTGAAAAATATTTTGAATTTTATAAAGTTAATTAATTCAAGTTGTTTGGAATTTAAGAAACTCGGAAATTAATTATTATCGGGGAGGGTCAAAATTAGGTGTCAACAACGCCCGAACTACCCCCGAGACGCGGACACGGGACCTAGGACCACAAGTGATCCCAAGCTAACCCTGCTGGCATGATCATGAGCATACTAAAGATAATAAACTGATGCGGAAGCTAAATCATAAATAAACTGAAGAGATGGGGAATACCCATATATTATAACTGAGATATATGAAAACTGATGAGTTTAATACAAAGAAGTTATTAACTCAATACTAAATGAATCTAACTATGTCTGAAATAAGCCTCTAAACTGACTAGAAATGTTGGGACATGCCCCAACTAGATCTAGCAAAACTGAAACTAAAGACTAAAAGCGATAAAGGTAAACATGTCACTAGTCCTCGAAGAATGAGGACTCACCACTGCTGCTGCTGAACTGAAGATCGGGAACCGATCTAAGCGTGATCTGGATGCTGAGAACCTGAACCTACATCATGAGAAGATGTAGCGCACGTATGCGTCAGTACTTGAAAGGTATTGAGCATGCAGGATAGAGTAAAGCTGAAATAACATATAACTGAACAAAGCAATAAAGCAATGAAATAATATGAACATGATATAGATACTGAATGCTGAGCTAACTGAATGCAATGGCTAATTTATAACATGCTGAGACTGAATACTGAATATACTGATAAATGGTCAATGCAATAGAATCTGACTGAACTGTGGGAGCTACTAATAACCGACATAAAACCACATGAGCTAAATGTGGAGTCCGATGTATACGCCCCATCGAGAGGACCCAATATACCCTGCCAGAGGTATAGAGGCATGCTGGCGTGATCACTAAACTGATGTTGCCCACAGAGGGGACTTACACCTACGTGGCTCGTAGTTCTTGGACTATATGGGTACGCTGAACCCTAGTCCAACTCGATATTATGCTACTCCCAATGAATTAAGTAGTTAATTGGTTATGACTGAATTTCTGTAAATACTGGATAGCTCGAAACTGAACATGCAAACTGAGAATGCAACAATTAATCTGATAATGATGCATTCATAAACTGAGGCATGTAAAACTGAATACTGAAATATCTGACCTAGTATATGTAATTCAAGAACTAAAGAAATACATAGCTAGGGTTCTGAAATTCATGCGATAAACTGAGCAATAACATGATAATCTGATTTGGAACATTTAAATAACTAGTTCATGATGATCTACTGTAATTCTAGAAACCCTAGGTCTGTTCATAGTCATGGAATCAAGAATCTGACTGAATTCTAGGGACCTAATGGGCGAAAGGAACCCACTAGTGAAATCCCACAAACCTGGTGACGAATTCCACGGAGAAATCTTTCGATTTCGGGGCTGGAACTGATGGAACTTTGTTGCGTTCTTGAACTAGGGTTCTTGACCTTTTTCTCATTTCTTGATTCTAATTTTCTAAGTTTTGATTAATGATTTTGACTAAGGTAAGTACTAGTTATGTTTCTAGGCTTAAACTGACTAAAACCTCATGATTTAGGGTTTAAACGACGTATCTTAGGGGTTAAATGAAATAGGAAAAGACCAAAAGACCCCTGACTTAATTGCTGTCGGAGTGATCGACGGATTGGACTGACGGGCCGTCATTCAATCGACGGTCCGTAGATTGGGTCCGTCGATCGAGTCTGCCCGACAGGGCTTCACTAAAACGAGCATAACTTTTTACTCGGAGGTCGGAATTTAGAAAGCTCGGCGGCGTTGGAAAGAGGATTCAATTATCTATCATATCATAGGTCATAGGACACACAATTATTTTTGTGCTAAAAGTTATGACCATCTGAAGTTGATCCATCAACAATTTTCAGCTAACTGGCTGCTGACTCTCATCTACGGTCAGACCTATGGACCGTGGATCGAATGACGGTCCGTGCTGGTCGATCATAGTTCGTGTCAGAGGCTGGGTAAAGAAGGTCCTAATCCACGGACACAGACCACGGACCGTGGGTCTGTCCGTGAGTCGGGACTTAGCCAAATTTCTGAGCTGGGTCTGGGAGGGGTTGCAGTGGTGAACCACGGACCACCAACACGGGCCGTGGTCTGACCTACGGTCCGTGGATGGCAACCGTGGGTTGCACCTGCAACTTTTCAAAATTTGCATTTTGGTCTATATTCGGATACGGGGGTGATCCCTACTAGGTATGTGAGTTCATAGTGTTGACACCCAATTTTGACCCTCCACAATATAAATTAATCATTTTGAGCTTCTCCAATTTCAAACGATTTAAAATAATTAGTTTTATAAAATTTCCAAAAAGTAATAATATAGTTTGCAAGATTTTTAAATAGTTTTGTCACTTTTCATAATTTTTAGATAATATATATGTTTTACATAATTATGTATATAATTAGTATATTTTACGATTATTCGAAAATCGTCTCAAAAAAGATTTTATATTTTAAATATTAGGGATGGTTATAATTTTGAATTAATGAGTTTTATGAAATTCAAAATACTTTCAAGCTATGTTTAAAGTAATTTTATCATTTTTTTTTTATAATAAATATGTATATTTTTGCAATCACGTTATTTTATAAATATTTGAAAATCATCACAAAAGATTTTACATTTTAGTTAAATATTTTATTAATTTACTTTAAGTTATAGTTATAATTTTGAGTTAGTTTTGTAATTGAATTAATTAGTTTATAATTAAGTTAATTATTTTTTATTTCGTTAAGATTAAGAAGCTCATTAATTAATTTGTATTAACTCGTCTTGTTTAAATTTTAACCGAATTCACCAATTAAATTCTATTCGGCAATAATTGAAATCCATTATTTAATGACAATTTTTAGTCAATTGCTTATCCCATTTTTTTAAGAATAATTTTGGGCCACTTCCTAAAGGCCCAATTCCAATTTCCTATACAACAAATAATTTCCAGCCCAACAACAATACAACAACTATATTCCAGCCCACAATTCCAATTCAAAATACACATACAACATATCCAAACAACAATTCCAAACCGACCCAATTCCCCCGACCCGGCCCCATCCCCTTTTTTTCCCTTTCAATTTCAACAACAAAGCAGCAGCAACATCAAAGCAACGAGCAATTGGCGTGAACATGGCGTCAAAATACACGGTAACTCAAACAGTAGCAGCAACGGCACCAAACAGAGTCAAATCGCACAGCAGAGTTCACGGAACCAACAACTTTCCGTGTCTCCCTCCTCTGCCCTCACCAACTCGTTCCAGCCCTGCCAGCCGTGTCCAATCGACCTTGTGGCTACGAGATGGCGCCACGTCGAGCGCAAGGGCGGTGGATTTGATCGAAGCCGTCCACGCTGCTGCCTCATCCAGATTTTCTGGGATTTTGGAAGAAATTTCGTACCAAACCCAACTGTTCTCTAGTCCTGGTAAAGAATTTGAATTTGAGAATTTGTGGGGAATTCCGAATTGGCCCCTATTCATATTCGTTCTTCACCCGTTTTCCCCCCAAAAGTCGTGAACCATATTTCCCTTTCTATAAATAGTTCCTTGTTAATCACTAGAAGAGCGGGGTGGAAATTGATAGAGAAAAAAAAAGATTGGATTTTGAGGGCAAGATTTCACATACGAAAATAGCATACAAAAGGTCAGTTGGTTTCGTTTTTTATTCATTTTCTTTTGGCTGCTCGAGTCCGCACTAGTGTGGTAGAAGAGTCGTGGAAAGTTGCCCCCTGCACGTTGTCTCAGTCGCTGCCCGAAAAAAAGGTAATGTTTCCTCCTTCATAGTATTCTCGTCTATTCATTTATTTTGATGTGATATTTTCCGAGTCTGTTGTCATGTGCCGAGTTAGTGATATGCTGATATGATGCATTATTCTTAGTCGATTACTATGATTGAGTCTTTATATTGATTTAATTTTGTGTTATGTATTTAGTATCATTGCTCCTCTACTCCTCTGTTTGAAAGCGCTTTGCTATTTTCCTTCTCGTATGCTTGCTTTGATGTCATTGAATCTGTATATTCTTGTTTCCGCTGTCTTTTAGCATCGCTGGTTTCCTTTATTTAGCTACTGTAATGTTGTTTTCTCTATTTCAAAAAAAAAAAAAAACCAGACCTCCTGAAGTGTTCATCTCCTTAGTTTTCTATTTAGCTTAGATCAGTAGCTTTCTCTATCTCTTTTTTAGTCGTATTATTATATTGTTGTTAGATCGATGCCCTAGAAATTGATGAATCATGTTTATCCCTTCTCCCACTCCTTTCGCCAAAATTTGTAAAAAATGTTAAAATCATATTCCTTCATATTAACAAATTATGCAAATTCTTGTTATACCTCACTAGTTTATTTACCGGTTTGTTCATACTCAAAGTGTTCGACTTCGTTTCGGTGTTACATGGGTCTGTTGCTGCCTCTTCTAGATGTACAAGAGTAAATGATTCTACATCTCTTCATGGTTTGTAGTTTTTCTAAGCATTAGAAAGGTTTTGTTCAATGAGTGTTGCCTCGTTTTACTTTAAATTAAGCATTTACTTGTTACTGGGTGTTCGAAAGCAGACAATTGGTTTGAGTTCTTCTCTTATTGTGCTACAGTGTTGCGAAGGTTTAAGATTACTTGAATACTAGAAGTTGTATTGTTATTTTCCAGTCATGTCTTGTCAGTGTGTATCTAGTTTCATTTCCCTCATAAAAATTGATACAGTACCCTCATACATTATCAAAAATAATTTGATCTGAACTTCATATACATTAATAGTAGCCTTAGGAATTACTTGAGTGTACTGAATCATGTTCTTCTCTTAACCTTGTTAAAATATTAATGCCAAATCACGGAGGCAATTTGTTGTATTTAGTCACTTGAGTGTCAATCTTGTAAAGTGATTTTCAATTCACCTGGAAGTGTTGTTACTGATTTGGGAAGTCAAATTATCAAACATGCGTAGTTGATTAATTAGAGTGATACTAATTTGTTTTCCTCTTCTTTTTTTTTTGTATGTAAATTTATCTGAGTCCACTTGGGACTCCATCCCTGCATTTCGTTGAGTTAAGATCCATTATTGAGTCGGCCTTCATCTTTGTTCGAGTTTCGGAAGCTTCCACAAAACAGTACGCAGACACAAAAGTCTCAGAAAGCTGAAAACAGGCTGAGATACAGCCTGTATACATTGATATACATCGGTATACACTCATATACAGGTCGAAAAGTGTGAAAATGCAGAGCTGAGGCGAAATACAGGTGTTTGGAAGCAAGAAATACATGAAAATGGCTGATATACATGCCGATATACACTGATATACATCAACTGTATACCAAAAACGGGAATTGAATTAAAGCTTAAAAATATAGCGAAATTGGCCCAAGAAGGGGCCCAATTTCATTATCTCTCTTACTCTTCTAATGATTTGATTATGTGTTGACTAATCTTATTTAACTCTAACTTTAAATAACTTAATCAGATTCCCCGAAAGATGAGTTATTTTTGTTATGTTGGTTTACTTTTAATATTTTTTATTTTTTATTTTGTGTTCATTTATTTTACTAATAAGATCTTATATCATTAATTGAATTAAAACTCTTTGTTCTTATAAAGAACGTTATTTAATGTTTTTTACTTAACACACTTTTAGTTTGTTTAAAATTGTTTTCAAGTTAAGGTCTCTCCCAAATAAACTTTTAAAAAGCCTTTTCAATTAATTAAAATAAAATACTTATTTGGTCATTTTCTCAAAAAGGGTCAGTCAATTAATTTAAAATGATGCTCACGCTTTAATTTATTAAATTGGTTTAAATTGTTATTTCAAAATGAATTAAATAAATTCTAATTAATCTAGTTTTATTAATATTCTAATCACTTGCAATCTAATTTAAATGTTTTCATTTTTGGGTCCGTTTTCTCTAAAATAATAAAATAAATAAATAAATAAAAAATGTGTCATTTATTTAGTTATTTTCTCAAAGTTCATCAAATATATTGTAAGTTATTATTTTTACGCTAAATCATCATTTTCCTAAAAATTAGTCAAAATATGTTTTGGTCAAGTCACAAGTCAACCGTATGTTAGCGGGCACTTTGAATGCTTAAACCCTTCTCGAAGTGTAAATTGAACCTCGAACCCTCTTTGGTATTTTCAAATGATTTCTTTTGTTTAAATTTTTGAAAATTACAAGTTTTCTTAATTTCTTTAAAAAAATTAAGTGACGACTCTTTCTAAGTATTTTTCAAATTATTTTATGCTTAGAACATTTCAAAAAGTGATATTTCTAAAGATAGTTAAATTACGACACAACACATAGTGTTGGGTTGGTTTTTTCCCCCACACGCCAAACTCGTTTTATTTTCGAGAAAAGATTGGTTGTGTTGTTGAAGTTGTTGGTTGTGTTGTTGATGTTGTTGTTGAAGTTCCATGTTGATTTGGGACATGTTTCCGGTTGTGTTTTTGAGTTGAATATATTGTATGATGAGGGTTTTAATGATTCTAAGTGTTTGGGGCTGGAACCTTTGAGGTTTAGAAGGTTTAGAGTTGGAAAAAGGAGGAAGAAAAGTCGAGTTTTCGGGGAAAAGGGGTGGGGCGTCGCGCCTGCCAGCGAGCCCTAAGAGGGACTCTGAAGTCCAGCCCTTGGGGCGGCGCGCCTAGCAGAGCGCCAGTAGGCCCCTTCTGAAGTTGTAGGGCTGGCGCCCCGCGCCTCTCAGAGCGCCAAGGACGCTAACCTTTCCCATTCTTTCCCCACTCTTTCATGTATGCTCCTTGGTATTGTACCTATGTTTCCTAGTTGTTTCCAACACTCCAAGGTACGTCTAAACGTCAAGAACTCGTCCATAACATGTGATCAAACACCTTGAATCCATAATTCCAATTCAAGGAGAGTTAGTTTCTAAGTCAAGTGAAGTTAAGCCTAGAAGTTAAAGAGGTGAGTCAAAGCAAGTCTTTAAAGTTGTTCAAGAGTCTTTATTGAATGTTTTAACTTCATTTTTAAGGCTCAAGTTTCGAGTAAAGAGTTGAGTAAAGAGTAAAGAGTTTCAAGTTAAGTCAAGAGTTTCGAGTTAAGTCAAGAGTCAAGAGTTGAGTTCACTTCTCAAAAGCTATTAGGGAACTAAGTATTCCCAAAGAAGTTTTAAAGAAATGTTTTTACATTTAAACAAACTTTGGAACTGAGATCTCCAAAGAGCCTTCGAGCTAGTTTTTCAGAAAAGAGTAATCGCTTTCTAAATGAAGCAATAGAGGAAACTGAGATTTCCAAGATAGCCTTTGAGCTAAGTTTTTGAGTAATTATCTCAAATTAGCAAGAATAAATATGTTTTAAAAACATGAGAGCCAGTACATTTTTGGGAGTAGTATCGAGCACCGAATTGGGGGAGCGTTCAAGGAACCCACAGCCCCCATAGAACCATGTTAGCCACCATGGGTAAAAAAGGATCATACTTTATAGATGAATCCTTTTCCAGATAGACTAGCGGATCCATTAGGCAGTTCAGGTCTTATACCTTTGGCCGGGTATAGGATGCTCTGGCAACGTGAGGTCGATCGTTGTATCATCACTATAGCTCTTATGTGATAGTTGTTGGTTAGAGAAACTCCCACAGCAGTTATTGTATCTTTTATACACAACAGTTATTGCATCTTTTGTACACAACAGTTATTGTATCTTTTATACACAGCAGTTATATGTATTTTTATATACATCAGTTCAGTTGTATTTCTATATACATTGCAGCAGTTATTGTATCTTTGTATACACCCAGAGTCTATAGCAGGTTTTAAACAACTTTTCTTTATATTGCACTTGTTTTAAATTGCATTATATTGAAATGAGTCAGTCAGGTTGAGTTGAGTTGAGCCAGGTAAGCTATTCAGTTTCTTCCAGAACTCCTTCTAGCCTCGTTGCTTAGTTTCCAGCTCGTATACTCGTACATTCAATGTACTGATGCCAGTTGGCCTGCATCTTATGACGATGCAGACGCAGGTACCCAGGATCAGCATCCAGCACGCCGTTGATCCAGTTGAGCACTCCAGAGTCAGTGGTGAGCCTCCTTGCTTTCCGGAGGACTCAGATATTTTGTTCGCTTAGTTTTGTTTTATTAGGATGTTGCGGGGTCTGTCCCAACATCCATCTCAGTATTTTAGAGGCTTCATAGATAGTCAGTCAGTTAGTTTTGAGTCTCTCATCTATGCATATATGTAAATATTCTATTTTGAGACTCGAGTTGCCTTTTGGCCAGATTTTATCAGTTAGGTTGTTTTATGTCCTTGCATTGCATAGAGTTATTCAATTGAGTTAGGTTTCCGCTGAGTTAAGAAGCCAGGCCAAAGGTTCGCTTGGGGCCAGCAATGGTCTTCAAGTGCCGGCCACGTCCAGGGTGTAGGCTCGGGGCGTGACAGGTATGTGCACACCCTACACGAATTTCACGAGATATGTTATTATTATAAAAGAAATAGCTATAAAATCAGACAACAAATTTAAACTTTTGGGCTGAATTAATATGATGTCAAGCATCGCTGGTAAATTTTGTCTCTACTTTTATCAGAAATAAGTATTATCTTATTCTGGAGAAAAATATGATGCATACTTTGTTATACATAATTTGCAAATTATAGGATTTGTCAGTGCAATTACTTCCCTCTCATGGTCTGTGCCTTTTGTTTTTCCTCTTTAAACTTGTATCTTCCGAATTCCTAATATGGATAACTTATTGATTCTATATTTATTTTCTATGTATAATCAATATGAATAAAGTCTTACGAATGATGCGTATGTTGTATTTTCTTCTATTTTTTGTGTGTTTTTTTCTCTATTAGACTTCACCGATCTAATTTTTATGATTTTTTTTATCATTATCGTAAGTCTGTATTGATATTTGTCTCAAATTAGTCATTTGTGACTTTATTGGAAGTGTGTTAACTACTAAACAAAGTTTAAAAATTACCGATAATAGCTTAAACATAATTGATTTACCGATGGTAGCTTCAAAGGAATTGATTTTAAACATTACAGTGTTCCCCTCATTTGGTGTTTCTTGACACACATTAAAAAATAATTACTCTCTTCACACGATTTGCATAAAATTTTTATTGTTACAAGTAATTCATACACAAAGCATTAACTTGAAACTCATTGTTTACTCATCAGCAATTTGTGTTACAATTCCACTCTAGATGACATATATATGGCAGAAGCTTTCCTTCAAATTGTGATTGAAAATATCACTTCTTCCCTTGAAGGGGAACTTTCATTGCTTTTCGGTTTTGAAAATGAGTTTGAAAATCTTTCGAGCAGGTCTTCTACAATCCAAGCTGTGCTTGAAGATGCTCAGGAGAAGCCAACTCAAGGACAGGGCAATTAAAAACTGGTTACATAAACTCAATGCTGCTGCGTATAAAATTGATGACATATTGGACGAATGTAAAAATGAGGCAGCAAGACTCAGGCAGTCTCGATTAGGACGTTGTCATCCTGAGATTATCACCTTCCGTCATAAGATTGGGAAAAGGATGAAAGAGATGATGGAGAAACTAGATGCAATTGCTAAGGAAATAATGGATTTTCATTTCCACGAAAAGATTATTGAGAGACAAACTGCTAGACGGGAAACAGATGCTCATCTTATATTAGTATTACAATTTACAACAACTTTGTTTATATTCGTTTTTTGAAAATTATCAAATTCATGTGTGTGTTCGGGGTGAGGGCAAGTTTCAAAGATTTTCTCTAACTGTTTCTCTCAAGTGTCTAACCCTTCATTACATTTGATGATAGATATATATCATAGATGTTTATAGGATTTGAAAATGACAAATACAAAATTGTGAATTCCATACAGGAGTACTTAATGCATTTTTCACTTTGCCAAGTGGAACTCAGCATGATTTTCTCATGTCTCCTGCTCTTCAAATTCATTCATATTTCTTTAAGGGGTGCAAAATTTATTCTCTATTTTCTGCTGACTCCTAATGAACTTGAATGTAACAATATTCTCGTGTTGTCAATATTGCTTGGACTAGGTTTTGTTTTAACTGAACCACAAGTTTATAGAAGGGACAGAGGAAGATGAGATAGTGAAAATCCTGATAAACAACGTTAGCGCTGCCCAAGAACTTTCAGTCCTCCCAATAGTTGGTATGGGGGGGCTAGGAAAGACGACACTAGCCCAAATGGTCTTCAATGATCAAAGAGTAACTGAGCATTTCTATCCCAAAATATGGATTTGTGTCTCAGATGATTTTGATGAGAAGAGGTTGATAAAGGCAATTGTAGAATCTATTGAAGGAAGGCCACTACTTGGTGAGATGGACTAGGCTCCACTTCAAAAGAAGCTGCAGGAGTTGCTGAATGGATTGAAAAAAGATACTTGCTTGTCTTAGATGATGTTTGGAATGAAGATCAACATAAGTGGGCTAATTTAAGACAAGTCTTGAAGGTTGGAGCAAGTGGTGCTTTTGTTCTAACCACTACTCGTCTTGAAAAGGTTGGATTAATTATGGGATCATTGCAACCATACGAATTGTCAAATCTGTCTCAAGAAAACTGTTGGTTGTTGTTCATGCAACGTGCATTTGGATACCAAGAAGAAATAAATCCCAACCTTGTGGCTATCGGAAAGGAGATTGTGAAAAAATGTGGTGGTGTGCCTCTAGCAGCCAAGAATCTTGGAGGTCTTTTTGCGCTTCAAGAAAGAAAGTGAATGGGAACGTGTGAAAGACAGCGAGATTTGGAATTTATGTGAGAGTTATTATCTTTGATGGTCACTCAACTATTAACTTTTTTCACAGAAAGTCACTTAACTTTGATTTTCAACTCAAAAGTCATTCAACTATGAGATCTTTGCATAGAAAGTCACTCAACCTATTTAATTGTTTTTTTTATTAAAATTTGCTGATGTGGAATTTTTATTTCTAACTAAAATTTTAAGAAATAAACATATATCCATTTAAACCATTTAATAACCCGCCCACTTGACCTAACCCACTAAAATATAATATTAACACTTTTATTTTACTCTTATTCTCCAAAGTTATTTTCTTGGTCTCCCATTCTTTCTCCTCTGCTTCTTTTTTTTTTTTCTGTTTTTTCTTTTAAATTTCTCAATTTCAGCCTTTTCTTCTTTTTTTTTTTAAAGTAAATTTCAGTTAAATAGGAATTAGATTGTGATTAAAATATTATTAGAAGGATGCAAGGTTGTACAAGGAGAGTTTATTAAGAGAGAATCCATGGAAAAGCTATGGCTAATGCGAGTTCAGGTTCAGGCAATATCGAGAGGCTTTTCTTGAAATAGGTTTTTTTTTATCATTTCGCCTTCATACGACGACTCTCATTAACAACATCATTTAAAGCTAACAATGCTAATGAACAATAACCAAAATAAAAAAGAAACCGGAGACAAAATAAAAAAGAAACCGGAGACGAGAGAATGATTTAGTGAGATTAGAAATTGAGATATCCCTAACTAAATGAAGGAAGAAGAGGCTGAAATTGAGATTTTTTTTTTTAAAAAAAAAAGAAAGAAAAGAAAAAACGCAAAGGAGAACAGAGAAAATAATTTTGGAAAAGAAAGGTAAATTAAGAGGTTCAATATTATATGGATATATGTTTAACAGTTGGGGGATGTCCAATACTGATCAATCGGTGTGAGAAGGGAATAGGAGAAGACTAGCACAAAATTGCTCACATTCCGTATCTGGATATTCGTAACAATTAGTATTTGTAATTGTTTCTTTGTTTGTGACTTGTGAGTCTCCCACACAGGTAACATTCCTGCCAGGAGGAATAGGTGATGCAAATTGTACAAGTGACTTCATTGTGGATAAAAGGAAACCAGTATTCAAACAAAAAATATTTCATCCTAGAAAGTACAAATTCCCAAAACTATTATTTATGTACAAAGTTGAACTACTAAGTACAACACAAAAGATTGTATCACTGATAAACACTACTGGAATAGCTATATTACCAAGAGTGTTTGTTAAACAGCCAAACTACTGTAGTTTTTTTCTTTTGCAGAGACTTACCAGATGACTGATAAGTGATAATACAGCAAGAAATATTATAACATATGTATCTCTAACCTTGCTCAAAGGGGCATCAAGCTAAATCCTCGCCAAAATATAGGGATAGGGAGTCTGCACTTCTTCCCTGCAGATTTACAAGATAGAAAAACAATCAGCAGACTTGGCATGGCTTAGACATCCAGGAGGATTTAAAATATGACATGATGAATGCAAGAAAATGTCACATTCCAAAATACCCCCAGAGGTGACTGGCACCCGTTAACACCACCTGTCAGGCGTATCAACCGCATATTTTAGATGTTTAACAAAATTATGTGTACACCAAATTGAGGACATCGCAATCAAGTTTGACTGAATCACTAGTCAGATTCCCAGCGCAAGCCTTAGCTTTTTCACTTGATTTTTATAACTACACAAATGTCATTTGGCGTAAGAAAATCTCGAGAATTTGATAATACATTTAGACATTGCAATTTATGATCTTTACAACATATAAACAAAACTTAGGATCGCTTTGGCTAGCAATGCAAATGCACTATATGTCTCCTCTCCAAACGCCATGAGAAACATTGATAAGCGAGTTAGGAGTAGCTTGTATTTATCAATCTTCAAATTACTTGTGTTTGCTAATTGATTATTTGTACATGAATAAATTAATGACAAATTTAAGCTGTCAAATCTTGCTCGTGATGTGTAACTTGTTGTTTTGAAGTTTTTGGTCTAGCTCTTGCCTTAGAGAAAAGAGTTATAGAGCATTTCATAAATCAAAACACAATAAGATAATAGTGGCAACTCTTACCATGAAATGTAAACTTGTTCTCTGCAAATCTTTGGACTAAATATTACCTCTAAGGCAAGAGTTATAGAATATCTTATAAATCAAGACACAATATGGTAGTTGTCACGCCCCGAGCCTACACCCTGGGCGGGACCGGCACCCGGAGACCATTTCTAGCCCCAAGCGAACCCTTGGCCTGGCTTTCTTAACTCAGCGGAAACCTCAACAGAATAACTCAATGCAATGCAATATTACAAAACAACTTAACTTATAAAATATGGCCATAAAGGCAACTCGAATCTCAAAATAGAATATTTACATATATATATAGATGAGAGACTCAAAACTAACTGACTGACTGTCTGTCTATGAAGCCTCTAAAATACTGAGATGGATGTTGGGACAGACCCCGCAACATCCTAATAAAACAAAAACTAAGAACACAAAATAATTGAGTCCTCCGGAATGCAAGGAGGCTCACCACTGACTCTGGAGTGCTCAGCTGGATCAACGACGTGCAGGATGCTGATCCGGGGTACCTGAATCTGCATCATCAAACGATGCAGGCCAACTGGCATCAGTACATGGAATGTACGAGTATGCAAGCTGGAAAACTAAGCAACAGAGGCTAGAAGGAAATCTGGAAGAAACTGAATAGCTTACCTGGCTCAACTCAACTCAACCTGACTGACTTCTTCCAATATAAGGCAATTTAAAACAAGTGCGATATAAAGAAAGATTGTTTAAAACATGCTATGAACTCTGTGTGTATACAAAGATACAATAAGCCTGAAATGTGTATAAAAATACAATGAACTGATGTATATAAAAAATACAATAATCTCTGTGTATGAAAAATACAATAACTGCTGTGGGAGCTTCTCTAACCGACAACCATCACATAAGAGCTATAGTGATGATACAGCGATCGACCTCACGCTGCCAGAGCATCTTATACCCGGCCAAAGGTATAAGACCTGAACTGCCTAATGGATCCACTAGTCTAATCTGAAAAGGATTCATCTAAAAAGTATGATCCTTTTCTACCCATGGTGGCTAACATGGTTCTATGGGGGCTGTGGGTTCTTTGAACGCTCCCCCAATTCGGTGCTCGATACTACTCCCAAAAATGTACTGGCTCTTATGTTTTTAAAACATATTTCTTCCTGCTGATATGAGATAATTACTCAAAAACTAGCCCGAAGGCTTTTTTGGAAATCTCAGTTTCCAACCTTGTTTAAATGTAAAAACATTTCTTTAAAACTTCTTTGGGAATACATAGTTCCCTAATAACTTTGAGAAAAGAACTCAACTTTAAACTCTTTACTTTACTTGAACTCTTGGCTTGATGTGAAACTCTTAACTTAACATGAAACTCTTAACTTTTGACTTTACTTGAAACTCAATACTTAACTTGGAACTTGAGCCTTAGAATGAAGTTAAAACGCTCAATGAAGACTCTTGGAAAACCTTAAAGACTTGCTTTGACTTACTTACTTCTAAGCTTGACTTCACTTGACTTGGAAACTAACTTCACTTGAATTGGAAACTAACTTCACTTGACTTGGAAACTAACTTCACTTGACTTGTAGTTTTACTTGACTTTTGGAAGTACCTTGGAGTGTTGGAAACAACTAGGAAACATAGGTATAATACCTAGGAACATGTATAAAAAAAGAAATGGTGAATGAAAGGGAAGGATTGGTGTCCTTGGCACTAGGAGAGGTGCAACAGCCCAGCCCCTTTTTCCCCAAAAATCCGACTTTTTTCCCTTGTTTCTTTCCAATTCTAAACCCTCTCAACCTCAAGGTTTCAGCAGCAACACTTAGAATCATAAAGACCCTTATTATACAATAGATTCAACTCAAAAATCACAGCCAGAAATCTGTACTAAATCAGCAAGAACTTCAACACAACACCACTACAACTTCAACAACCAATAAATCTTCTCTTGGAATTAAAAACGAGTTGGTGTGTGGGGGTATGAACCAACCAACACTAAGGATCATAAAATCCCTCAATATACAATAGGTCACAACTCAAATACACAGCCCAATCCTGTCCCACAACCAACAATAACTTCAACAACACAACTAACAACATCAACAACAACTAACAACTTCAACAACTTCAACAACTTCAACAACAAATCCAATATCTTCTCAAATCATCAAAACGAGCTTGGTATGTGGGGGGAAAGGATAAACCCACACTAAAGACTCACATACCTTGATAGGGATCACCCCCGACGAAAATCCACAATGATCTTGACAAATCTTGTTGATCTCCTCTTTCTTCTCTTCTTCTTCTCCTTCTTCTCTTCTTCTTCTCTTGAACCCTAACTCTTTCTCTTTCAAAATGGGACAAAATGATCCAAATATCAGCCTAATACAACAATATAAGCTCAAAAGAAATTATTTGTGAAAAGACCAAAATGCCCTTAAATTTCCGGAACGGAATCCCTGCCAACTGCCCAACTTTCAAAGATCATAACTCGCTCATACGAACTCGGAATCGAGCAAACTCAGTGGCGTTGGAAATATCGTTCCACAAGCTTCGAAACCATAACTGGAACTACTCCTAAATCATCCTGAGCTAGGAGTTATGACTGCTCAAAGTTGGCCAAAAACTCACTGATTTCCACACTTAGCCAAATTTTCCAGATTTTAAATTTTTCCAAAAATGACTATTTCCAAATTTCAAGCTTCTTCATATTCATTTTTAAATTGTCGGATGTTACAGTAGTGTCAAGTCTTTCCCACGAGGCGTAACTTATTGTTTTGAAACTATTGCATCTAAAATAAGAGTTATAGAGCATCTCATTAATCAAGACACGTGTTCTTTGAAAGTTTGGGTTAAGTATCACTTCTAAGACAAGAGTTATAAGAGTATCTCATAAAATTTCAAATCAAACAAAATATTTACAGGTCTTGGAAAAAGAGAGAAAAAAAGAAAAAGTAATTTGACGTTTCAATGAATACAAAACTTGGCTATTAAATGATAAAATAAATATAAAAATACTTTTTTTTGCCAAAAAAATAAAAGTGGTTATTTATTGCCAATTTACAATATAGATTGATATGCTATGCCATTTTTTTCAAAAAAAGTTGTACAAATGGGCCCATAAACTTCACATGTCAATCTTATAAAAGGCCTCACACAATTACATTATTTTATGACATTTGAAACTCAGAATAAAACTTTTTGTATAAGTATATTATAGTTACAACTTTAGATTTGTTACTTTTATGCAACAAAACACTAGTAGTTTAGGTAGAGTGTTTATTGAGTGGTTCGGTTGGATATTCACACTTAATGGTTCGGTTTTTTAGTTATCGAATGTTAAATGTACTAAATCGTTAACCAAAAGAATAAGATATGTATCAGTTAACAATTTTATTTATGGGATTAATTGATAACAACTTCACATATGAATTTGGTGTTTTAGCCTACTGTAAGTACTAAAAGAAATGAATATTCAACTACCACACAAGAAAAATGTAGGTGATGGGCAGCTGTTGGCAATCAATAAGGGAAAGAAAACACATCTGTGAGCTAGCAGTACTACAGAAAACTGTCTTATGGTTCTGTGGAAGACTTTGAGAAAGAAAAGTCTTTGTGGTGGGCAGCAATGAAAGACATGACCCCATGGCCATGTGCAGTAGTTTCCCTCAAATGCACCACACATATAAGACATAAACGTGTATTATGTCACAAGACGCACGTGCCTACCTATTTAATTTTATATAAATTTAAGTGTTTTCTTCTATACACCCAAAATTGAAGGGCATAGATATTATCTAAAACTAAATTATATGGCAGAAGCTTTCCTTCAAGGTGTGCTAGAGTGCAGAGGCGAACCCAGGATTTGAAGATAGCGGGGGCACTACTAAAAGTGACTCAAGGGTAGGGTTACGAGTGGCACAAGGGTAAGGTTATCAAAGCGTCTGCTTAGGCCTCAATGGATATTTTTTCTCTCGTATCCGGTTTAAGTGACTGCAAATCAAACTCATATATAAAATGCGAAGAATTGTCTCTAAAACTAGCACTTGGTTGAGAAGAATTATGTTCGTAAAAAATCTATCAATTTCAGATCACAAGAATCAACAAGAAGTTCTTAGAAAAAAAGATACGCTTAAAACGAAGAACTTATCAATTTATGCAGAGATAATAGGAGTAGGACTTCAATTATGTAGTGAAGAATACTTGTTATAAATTGTAGATTTTCTAGCAGTCTTATATTTTGTTTAGAATTGTGCTAGGGCTTTTATTTGTTTTTAATATCAATTAAGAAAGAAATGGGCCATGGGGTCATATGAGATGGCAAAAAAGGTGGTTAAGAAATGGGGTGGGGCCAGATGATGTGGCAAAAATGATTTTAATAAAAGCAATTTTTAAAAAGGTTTACTCTAAAGAAAAACCTAACCTGATTTTAAAGTAAAAAAAAATTACCTTTCATGAGAATCAATCTCGCACAGTCGCAGTTCAAGATGGCAACTTCGGCCAGTGCACCAAAACAACTTTTAGTTATTAGGGTGCACAATAAAATATATTATCGTTTTATCAACTATACAGAATTTTTAGAAAAATTACCAGGTGCACGTGCACCATCACAGATGCATGTGAGTCCGCCTCTGTGCTAGACAATCTCACTTCTTTTCTCAAAGGAGAACTTGTATTGCATTTCAATTTTAAAAATGAGTTTCAAAGGCTTTCAAGTATGTTCTCTACAATCCAAGTGGTCCTTGAGAAACAAGATGCTATATAGGGAGCAAGTGCTCATCAATCATCATAAATATTCTTTAGACAAAAGTAGTATTTTACAAGATATTTTTTTAGACAAAAGTAGTATTACAAGATTGTAGGAGTGACAATTAATGATAACTTAACTTCTATGTCATAATATAGAAACTAATTTCATAAAGGGAAAATGTTCAAATATGTTATCAAACTATTAGAAATGACTTATTTATTTATCCGTCAAATAAAACTATTTTTAAGAATCAATATTTTAAAATTTTTTACCAACAATAGAAAAACGGCTTCCAATTAACAATTTTACTGATTAGCCAAACACTTTAATTTTTCTAAAAAAATACTTTTGTTTGAAAATAAATATTTTTGGCCTCCCAACAACAATGTCAAACAAACTTTTACTCTCTCTAATCCATATTAAGTGAATTGTTGAGTTTTGATACACGTCTTAAGAAAAATATTTAAAGACATAAATTAAAGACTACTTTTCACTATTGCCCTTTTGATTATTCTCAAACTATTCTACTAAAAAATGTAAAGTAGTTAAGAACCTCATTAAATGATAGGGTAAATATGAAAAAATGTTTCAATTATTTTCTTGAAATTTGAACAATTTAGTTATTTTGTACTACTCCATCCATTCATTTTTAGTTGTCCGCTTTTTGAAAGTCAATTTAACTAATTTTCAAAGTTAAATTGCAATTTCTTACCTACTTCGTAAAATATTAGTCAAAGTTGACTATGAAAGAGTCAACAATTCACTTTAATATGGAGCAGAGGGAGTACTAATTAATAACTAGTTATTGCCCACCAAATTGGTTTGGTATTTGGTGGTTACCATTGAATAATTGAGAGACATGGCCCCATAGGCAGGTGCAGTTTGCAGTTTCCATTTAACAATTGAGTTTGTAACATATTTAAAGACATAAATTAAAGACTACTTTTCACTATTGCCCTTTTGATTATTCTCAAACTATTCTACTAAAAAATGTAAAGTAGTTAAGATCCTCATTAAATGATGGGTAAATATGAAAAAGAGTTTCAATTATTTTCTTGAAATTTGAACAATTTACTTATTTTGAACTACTCCATCCGTCCATTTTTAGTTATCATATTGCGCTTTTTGAAAATTAATTTAACTAATTTTCAAAGTTAAATTGCAATTTCTTACCTACTTCGTAAAATATTAGTCAAAGTTGACTAAGAAAGAGTCAACAATTCACTTTAATATGGAGCAGAGGGAGTACTAATTAATTACTAGTTATTGCCCACCAAATTGGTTTGGTATTTGGTGGTTACCACTGAATAATTGAGAGACATGGCCCCATAGGCAGGTGCAGTTTGCAGTTTCCATTTAACAATTGAGTTTGTAACATATTCATTGCTAACTAACAGTACTTCCAAATATCTAATAGTGAATTGAAGATATGGCTGAATCTCTCCTTCAAATTCTGTTAGAGAATCTGACTTCTTTCATCCAAGGGGAAGTTGGATTGATTCTTGGTTTTAAGGACGAATTCGAAACGCTTCAAAGAACGTTTACGATGATCCAAGCTGTGCTTGAACATGCTCAGGAGAAGCAACTGAAGGACAAACCAATTGAAAACTGGCTGCAGAATCTCAATGTTGCTGCATATGAAGCTGATGACATCTTGGATGAATGTAAAACTGAGTCAGCAAGACTCAAACAGACTAAATATGGGAGTTATCATCCAAAGGCTATCGCTTTCCGTTACAAAATTGGGAAAAAGATGAAAAACATTATGAAGAAACTAGATGCAATTGCTGCGGATCGAATCAAGTTTCATTTGGAAATAAGGCCTATAGAGAGACAAGCTGCTAGACCTCAAACAGGTGCGTATCTTAAATATTCTCACACAAATTAGTATTACAATTACAACATAATTTATATTCATATTTGACAATTATCAAGTTCATGTATGTTTTTGGGCTGAGGGTAAGTTTCAAATATTTTTTCTAATCTAAATGTTCGTTAAACAGATTGATTCCGATTCGTTTATTGGGTTCAAAATCTATTACCTGTATGTGTTTAGTGAAGTTTTTAACATATATATACATGCTGATATATATGGGCTCAGATAAATCCATAGCTTACTCATAGAATATCCCCCGAGTCTAAATGACAAACAAAGCTTCAGTTGTTTTAGACCTTATTACTAGTTTCTGGGTGCCTTGCACGTTTGTTCCATACAATTATTATAAAGTTGAGTTTATTATAACAATATTAATTTTACCAATTTATATTTTATTCATTAAATAAAATTCATAATAATTAAATGGCCCATTGAAAACAAATTAAGATAATATATATAGCCTCTAAAGATATGATCAATATATATACCGATATGATTTATCCTCAATAACTACATATATAAGTAGCTACTTAACAGAAACCACATCGATAAGAAAAGTATTACACCCTCTGTCCCAATTTATGTGACATTCTTCGTTTTTCGAGAGTCAAATAATTTAAGTTTGACCGGAAATTTGCGCATGGGATCTTCAATTTTTTTGAAATGAAATTTATATATTTGTAAACTACGTAAAAAGTACTATAAGTCACAATAATTGATAATTCAAAATGTTTAAAAGATCTATAAAAAATTCACAATCAAAGATAGACTTGTTTGAATCTTGAAATCTGAAAAGTGCCACATAAAATGGGACGAAGGGAGTATAAAAATATTATAAAAGTACATTAAAAAACGAATACAAGTCATGAATGACTAATTTCAGCACAAATAAAAATAGAGACTTACAACATTTAGAATTTCATGGAAGATTAAATTAAAGAAGTATAATAGATAGAGAATATAAAAAAAGGCATAATACATAAATATAAGTCATTTCACATTTAGGTATTTCAACTTTGGGTGTGTACATGTTGACACTTAAACTTGCATAAAGTTAAACAAATAGACGCACACGTCCTATGTGACATCCTACATGGCAATTTGCATCCTACACGGTGTCCTATGTGTATTATGTCATATAGGACTCATCTGTCTACTTGTTCAACTTTATATAAGTTTAAGTGTCTACTTATGCACATCAAAGTTGGATAAATGAGGCCAAGTTAAAAGACAAATTTATGTATTGTGCCAAAAAAAGATAGATAAGAACAAATACAACATTCATATCCGTGTTACGACTTTAATTATAACAATATAATGGTAAAAGAAACACATAATTAATACATAATTTTTTGAGTTCTTGACGATACCTTCTATAATCAATCAAAATTCAAAAGCCTTAATAATGATTCAAGCGCTTTGCTACTTTAACTGTACAATAAAGTGGAAAACCTTGGGTAGAGATTCTTTTCATGAAATAAATAAAAAAGATGATTTGTATTGATAAAAGTAGAGAAATATCAAAAGACATCTTAAAGTTTTAAATTAAATATTTGAAAGTTATGAATATTAAGAGTAACAATTGAATAGGTAATTAGATATGAACTATGATAGTGAATATTTAAAACAAAGAAAGAAGAAGAAAAATAATAAATAAGTAATTAAAAGAGAGTAAAACATTACGACAAATGATATTTAAATAAATAGTGTTATCCTATTATTATGAGCAACTTTCACATACAACAAACATAAAATTATATTTGTATGTTATAGCTATAGTTTGCATAATTGCGCTCCATATCAAATTAAATATTTGCTATGGAGCTTTTGATTTGTATAATTCGCTAGATATATCCAATTTTATACAAATTATTTAGTTTTGTATAAATTCATTTATACATTGTAATTTGTATAATAAAATTTGTATTTGTATAACTATAAGTGTATAGGATGAAAATATATGTATGTTTATTTGTATATACACGTTTCTCTCGCTTTATGTAAACACAAATACATTTTATACATTTGTATACCGAATGGGTAATTGTATACCAAAAATGACTAATTGTATACCGAATCAAATGACAAAAAAATGGGATGTTTGCTGCGTTACAAATAAAATAAACTATGGTTACAACATTTAATTTGAATTAAAAATTTGCTATTTCATACAATTTTTCCTATTATTCATAGTGAACAAAAAATAACTACATCATAATAATAAGATTTCAAATACAATTCTTTGGCTTTTCCTATACATGAAAGTAATAATTACTTTTATGAACTTTATAATATAAAATGCACATAAATTTTCATTAAGTTAAATACTACTACATTAATTAAGTTATTCAAATTAATTTAGAGAAGGGGAAAAGGTTTAGTTAAGTATTTAGATACATGTTTTCATGTACCAAATAAATGCACATACTTTTATGGATTTTTTCATCTTTTAGTTATTTATTTTACACCTTGTCACCTGTATTATTTATCATAATATTAATAATATAGTAATATGATTATTATTTAATATTTAATTAGTTAAATATTTTATAATATTTGGAATTAATGTAGGGTAAAATGCTACTCTTTATCTCTTTATTGTGCAAAAATCTTCTCTGGTTTTTGCTACAGAGCTTGAATTTTGTAACAATATTCTCATGTGAACATTACTTGTACCAGGTTCTGTATTAACTGAAAAACAAGTTTATGGGAGGGGCAAAGAGGAAGATGAGATAGTGAAAATCTTGATAAACAATGCCCAACAACTTTCAGTCCTCCCAATACTTGGTTTGGGGGGACTAGGAAAGACTACTCTTGCCCAAATGGTCTTCCATGATCCGAGAGTAACTGACCATTTCCATCCCAAAATATGGATTTGTGTCTCAGAAGATTTTGATGAGAAGAGATTGATAAAGGCAATCGTAGAATCTATTGAAGGAACGTCACTCAGTGACATGGACTTGGATCCACTTCAAAAGAAGCTTCAGAAGTTGCTGAACGGAAAAAGATACTTGCTTGTCTTAGATGATGTTTGGAATGAAGATCGACATAAGTGGGATAACTTAAAAGCAGTCTTAAAGGTTGGAGCACAAGGTGCTTCTGTTCTGGTCACTACTCGTCTTGAAAGGGTTGGATCAATTATGGGAACTTTGCAACCATATAAATTGTCAAATCTGTCTCAAGAAGATTGTTGCTCGTTGTTTATGCAACGTGCATTTGGACAGCAAGAAGAAATGAATCCTAACCTTGTGGCTATCGGAAAGGAGATTGTGAAAAAAAGTGGTGGTGTGCCTCTAGCAGCCAAGACTCTTGGAGGTCTTTTGCGCTTCGAGAGAAAAGAAAGACTATGGGAACATGTAAGGGATAGTGAGATTTGCAATTTGCGTCAAGATAATAGTTCTATTATGCCTGCCCTGAAGCTTAGTTATCATCATCTTCCACTTGATTTGAGACAATGCTTTGCATATTGTGCAGTATTTCCAAAAGACACCGAAATGGAAAAAGAAAAGATAATCTCCCTCTGGATGGCGCATGGTTTTCTTTTATCAAAAGGAAACATGGAGCTAGAGGATGTAGGTAATGAAGTATGGGAAGAATTATACTTGAGGTCTTTTTTCCAAGAGATTGAAGTTAGATCTGGCAAAACTTATTTCAAGATGCATGATCTCATCCATGATTTGGCTACATCTCTGTTTTCGGCAAGAGCATCAAGCAGCAATATCCGTGAAATAAATGTAAAAATATACTCACATATGATGTCCATTGGTTTTGCTGCAGTGGAGTCTTCCTACTCTCATTTGCTCGTGGAGAACTTTGTCTCGTTGAGGGTTCTTAATCTGAATTACTTAGAAAAGCAGTTACCGTCTTCCATTGGAGATCTAGTACATTTAAGATACCTGGACCTCTCTTACAATACAGAAATGCGTAGTCTTCCAAAGCAGTTATGCAAGCTTCAAAATTTGCAGACTCTTGCTCTACAGTATTGCACCTCACTTTGTTGTTTGCCAAAAGAAACAAGTAAACTTGGTAGTCTCCGAAATCTTTTACTTGATGGTTGCATTAAATTGAATTCTATGCCACCAAGGATAGGATCTTTGACATGCCTTAAGACTCTAGGTTTCTATTTTGTGGGAAGGAAGAAAGGTTTTCAACTTGGGGAACTACGAAACCTGAATCTCTATGGCTCAATTGAAATCAGCCATCTTGAGAGAGTGAAGAATGATAAGGATGCAAAAGAAGCCAATTTATCTGCAAAAGAGAATCTGCAATCTTTAAGCATGAGTTGGGATAAGTATGAACCACGTAGATATGAATCAGAAGAAGTTAGAGTGATTGAAGCCCTCAAACCACACCCCAATCTGACTTCTTTAACAATCAGCGGCTTCAAAGGATTCCGTTTCCCTGAGTGGATGAATCACTCAGTTTTGAGAAATGTTGTCTCCATTACAATTAAGGGTTGCACAAACTGCTCATGCTTACCACCCTTTGGTGAGCTGTCTTGTCTAGAAAGTCTGGAGTTATGGAATGGGTGTGTGGAGTATGTTGATGTTGATGTTGGTTCTGGGAGGTTTCCATCCTTGAGGAAACTTGTTATATGGGACTTTAGTAATCTAAAAGGATTGCTGAAAAAGGAAGGAGAAAAGCAATTCCCTGTGCTTGAAGAGATGACATTTTACAGTTGCCCTATGTTTGTTATTCCGACCCTCCCTTCATTGAAAGTTTATGTGGCAGATGCCTCAAGTTTGAGGTCCATATCTAATCTTAGTGCTCTTACTTCCCTTTACATAAGCGATTACGTAGGAGCTACTTCACTCCCAGAAGAGATGTTCAAAAGCCTTGCAAATCTCAAATACTTGGAAATCTCTTCCTTTATTAATCTCAAAGAGCTGCCTACCAGCCTGGCTAGTCTCAATGCTTTGAAGAGTCTCCAATTTGAATATTGTGACGCACTAGAGAGTCTCTCAGAGGAAGGGGTGAAAGGTTTAACTTCACTCACCGAGTTGTCTATCGGTTACTGTAAGATGCTAAAATGTTTACCGGAGGAATTGCAGCACCTAACAGCCCTCACAACTTTAACAATTAGTGAGTGTCCAACACTGGCCAAGCGGTGTGAGGAGGGAATAGGAGAAGACTGGCACAAAATTGCACACATTCCGTATCTGCATATTCGTAACTAATTTTAATTGTTTCTTTGTTTGTGAATCTTTTTGGTTCCTCCCATTAGATGTAATTGTTTGTAGGGTTGTTTGTTTGTGAGTTTCTCTCTCATTGGATGTAATTTTCTTTTTGAAACAAATCAATAATCTATTTGTATTATCCGCTTTGAGAATGTATTAGTTCTTTGTAAATTGTCAAGTCTCTCTGGTTCCTGTCATTGGATGTAATTTTCTGATTTTTCTTTTGAAAACAAATCAACCATTTCTAAGATCCATTTGTGTTAATGTTGTAATTATTGGCTAACATTAATGTTGAATTTCTTTTCAGATCCTTGTACAACCTTATAGCTAATGAGAAGTTCGTTTCCTTTTTCATAAACAACTCAGGTGCCTCAGAGTAATAATTTAAGCTATGTTGATAATGACATTGTTATATTCAGCAATGGTAAAATCAAATTTGTCAAATTAGCAAATATGATGCATGTGTAGGCAAATAAATATACGATTATCAAACCATAATGAGTTTTATACGATTCAAAATTCTATTGCAAAAATTAAATGAAAAAAATATAAACAAGAAAAAACTAAAACTTTTGAATAGGCAATTACACCCTCTTTTTTTTTTTAGATCGAAATCTGGCCAACCCTTTTTACTGATGAATGTAAATAAGAGTTACAAAACTCATTTGGGCCTAGTGCCCAACTCAAATAAACACAACAAAGAGAAAGAAAAAAAAAATGGGAGAGAGAGCACAGTGTAGTAACATAGTCATGTCAATCATTATTTTTTTAATTGACATGTCAAATCCAAATATGACAAATAAAATGTATAGAAAAAGTATAAATAGAAAATTGAGATGTAATACTTGATGAACCAAGTTTTCAACTTACCTTGCAGACTTATTCAAAATTCAGCCTTCTAAACACTGTTTTGAAATGTTTTCAAAATGCTTTTTTAAAGCAAAAACCCAATGTTGCTTGATATGTTTGAGCCTATGAGGCATGAAGATTCGAGACGTCTAAGGAGTGAGTATTGTTTAGACCCGTTGAAAATAGTATAAGGAGGGTATATACAAAATTTGAAATCGTTTTGGTGGAGATTTAAATTGGATTTGAAGCAGGGAAGACACTAATAAGTTTGAAAATAAAAAAAGGCATGTGCCTTAGGCTTCCAAATGTGAAAAGTCCCATTTTAATTTTATCAATAATATGTTAATAGTTTTATTTTTTAAAAGTGAGCTTTTCATATAAAGGAAAAAAAATTAATAGAAGAAGTTTGACACATTTGGCGTACTATATATGAATCAAGAAGGATTTGAAGGAATTTTTTTGTTTCATTTTTCAAAATCATATACTCAAAGGAATGGGAAAGGAAGCACAAAGTTGACAACTAGAAATATTCTGTGTTTTGAGACTCAATATGTTATCATCACCGTCCACTAGATTTGAGGCAATGTTTTGCTTTCTATGCTATTGATAAAATGAAAAAGAAAAATCGCATCAATCTCTGGATGGCACACGATTTTCTTTTATTATATAAGCGGATAATGAAGTATGAAAGGAGAAGAAAAAATGACACGTGTCAACACCATAAATTTTTAGTATTTAAAATAAATTAAATAATTAATAATCAATAATTAAATAAATAAATATAGACACATGTCAATGATTAGAATTAGAATGACACATGTCAACACAATAATTTTTTTTAATTTTAAAAGTTAACTAATTTTAAAGGGAGAAGGATCTGAAAAATATTCTAAGTTTGGCCGAAATTGATGTTACGATACCAAACTTTGGAAAGAACTTTTTACCCCATGTACTATTTAATAGTGTATTTTAAAGGTGTATATGTGTCTAAGTGGACATCATAAATATTGCATCATTTTAAATAGTAATGTGTCCACGTGGGCACATATATACCTTTAAAATACACTATTAAATAGTGCAGGGGTAAAAGGTACTTCATACATTTTGGTACAACAATTTCGATCAAAGTTAGAGTATTTTTCAAACCATTTTCCCTTAAATAATCAATATATATATATATATATATAAAAAAAAATTTAAGTTCAGTAAGCACATTATACACAAATGCACGTTTCATGTTATTAAATGCGGTAATTTTGTTACACATATTAAATACAATCTTTATTATTGAATTGAAAATGAACTAAAAACTGCTAGAATTTTTTTTTTATTATAAACTAATTAAAAATTTTCAAATTAATTTAATAGTAATTAAAATTCTCAATTATTAATGAAAAAAAATCAACTAACTACCTATTAACTTCCCAATTCTATCTTAAATTAAAAACTGCTAGAATTTTTATTATAAACTAATTTTAAAAATTCAAATTAATTTTATAGTAATTAAAATTCTCCATTATTACATTTAAAAAATATATATATCAAAGACAAGAATTACTATCCTATTTTTTAAATCTACCGCCTACAATTTTTTCACTCTTCTTTTCTCTTTGTTCTCTTTGTTCTCAAATCTCAATAATGGTGAAGAAATGGCTTCATACTTACTCATATTGATCTTCTTAACATGTTAATGGGACAAACTAATATTTCTACAACAACACTTTTTAAAGGTATAATGTCAATTTTCTCTCTAAATTTACTTTCATATTTTTCTTAATAGTTTTAAATTTGAAACTTCTTGCTTTAGTTTATACATTGACATTGATAGATATTTGCGAAAAATTTCAAGCAACACTTTTGGATTTCTTTCTAAAAAGTTGAATTGCTTAAAATTTAATCTTTTATATCAATGCATGTACCTTTTTATGGAGTTGTTTTAAACTATTTGGAAAATAGTTTTGCAAGGATTAAATTCAATTCACCTTCATAGTTGTTGACACCTAATTTTGACCCTCCACGATAAGAATTAATTTGCAAGCTTCCTTAATTCCAAACGATTTGAAATAACTAATCTTATGAAAAAAATTCGAAATATGTTTCAAGATATTTCAAGAATTTTATTCACTTTTATAATATTTTAATAATAAATATGTTTTATATTTTTACGTATGTAACTAATATATTTTATAAACACTTGAAAACTATCTTGAAGAATATTTTATTATTATTATTACTATTATTATTTTAACGTTAAACGCTTTATTAATCTAGTTCAGTTTGAATTGAGCTATGTTGTTGAATTAGTTATTTTTATTAAGTTAATTATTTTATTCCGTTAGGATTAAGAAGCTCGCTAATTAATTTGTTATTGATTCACCTTATTTAATTTTTAGCCGAGTTACCCACTAAATTCATTTCGGTTAAAAGTATTAATTCAATTTGGCTATTTCTTAAAATTCCGAAATCTAACCGATCTAATTGTACCCCTAACCCATACAAAAGACCAAAGTGTTGGCCCTTTTTGAATTTTATTTATTTCCTTCAGTCGTTCCATAATAAAAGAAACTCAACCCAATTTCTTCAATTCCATATCCCATCAGCAGCAGCCCACCAGCAAATATCACTGCCCAGCCCACTTTTAATACCCCTAACCCGGCCCACTTTGCTATCCACTAAAGGAACCCAGCAGTTTCTTTCACCTCTTTCACGTTGGCAACGCAGAGACCAAAAGCAACAACATAGATGGCGTGAACTAGAAGGAAATCGCAGGGGCAGTACGCTACACCTTTGTCGTCTTCTTCCTTTGCCCCCTGAATCCAGTATATTTCCAGCAACGCTTTTGTCCTTGGGGCCTTGAGATCAGGACACGTCTCGCCCCAAGGACGATGGAGTCGATCAAGCTCGTCTATTCCCCCTTTCCTCTTTTGGAATGGGGCGAAAATTGTGAGAAAGGGTGTTTAACCAAAATGGTGAAAGGTTTTTCGAATTTGAATTTCGAAATGGGCCTTTTCTATTGGGATTTTTAGTCCGATTTTCCCCACTTTTCTCCGGACCGGACTCCTTTCTATATATGTTGTCTGTTGTCCACTACGAAAAGGGGGGATTTTTTTGGGTTGAAATTTTTTGAACGAAGGCAGAGAAAATAGTAAATAGTTAGTCACAAAAACCATACCAAAATATATTCGAAAAGGGTAAACCAGGCCTTTCGATTGTTGTTCCGTTCGTGATTGTGTGGTGGAACTCGTCATCATTCCCTTGCTCTTCCTTGCCCAGGTCGCTGCCCCGTGAAAGGTAAATCTCGTGTCATCTCAACATTTCCGTTTCTTCAGTGTGTTGGTGGTTTCCCTGATGGAACTCTATTTTTCTTATTGTTTTCAACTTAGTGTCAACTATGGGTTAGTGAAAGAATTCATTTAGCGTTGAATGTCGTTGCCCTGTTCATTTTTCCTCTCTGTGCCGAGCCTTCTTCTCCTTGTTAGTGTATGTTTGTGTCACCTTTATTCCTGAAGCGTGGGCTGTAAATCGTGATAGTTATTTATCCCTTGTTAGTCTTCATGTCTAATTACTCGCAATGAGTTCGATCTGTTCGAAAATGAGTAGGATGGGCAAATGAACTAATTATTTCAAACTGATTAAAGGCTCACCCGAATGCCACCTGCTCAGCCTTCTTCTCCTTCTTTTAATGTTGTTCTCATTGGGTTTTGCTACATATTTTTTATTTCATTTTTTTTAACTGTGAAGCATGCTAAAAGGATGTTAATTTGTATCCAAGTCATCTATGTTGAAATAGTATCTGCCTGCTTCATTTCCTCTTTCTGTGATGTTTTGGGGGTTTGTTTTCTCACCGCCTAGACTAACCTTTTGCTCACCTCTGCCCTCTTTGGATTAGTTGTTGACGTTTGAAGGGATTTGCTGCCTAAAAGTTGATATTTTCTTGCTTTATTGGAATTTGTTTTAGGTTTCGTTAGAAGTGGGTTTAAGCTCATTTGTCTATTCTTCTTGGTTATGCTCCTTGCCTTATAACT